>NW_026732746.1:25000-27500 GCF_028476545.2 Physella acuta | reverse complement strand
TCTAAAAGTTGTGATAAATTAAATTGAAATTAAACACGATAGACTTAAATCTAGAGTTAAGGAATAAAACCGACCCGCGAACCAGCTACTAAATGGTTCGATAAGAACTTATCTCAAATACAATCGTTTTCTATCAGTGTTATGCCTTCAATCGATACTTTTTGATGAAATAAATACTTAAATGATTTAATGAATGCATATATACATGTAATTAATGAGTGAAAGTATGTATAAAGTATTAGATAAATTAATAATAAACCGACCCAGCTACTAAATGGTTCGATAAGACTTATCTCAAATACAATCGTTTTCTGTAATTGTTATGCCTTAAATTGATAATTTTTAGTTAAACAAATACTTAACTAATGAAATAAATACATAGATAAATGTATTTAATGAATTTAAAGTATGTATAAAGTATTATATAAATTAATAATAAACCGAATCCGACCAAATTTAAATCTAAAACCACGATCGGCGGCGTAATGAAGTGTATCGTAAACCCGTTTTTTTTATAATTTAAAATGTAATGACAGAACTCCCAAAACAACAATACACATACATATTAGTACTATGGTGAATTGTAGTTGTATTAGGACCGTAATTATAGTTAATTAAGGAACCATTCATTGTCTTCGCTCTGTTATGTACGTCGTCGTTTAATCGACACGGCATATTTGGCTTGAATCTAGAAAAATTCAAACTCTAACCCTAAGGTAGACAGGCAGGGTAAATAAATGTGGGTGATCTCTCATAAAATTGTCTTCTAGGAATTATTTTTATATAGACTATCTTTTCTGTAGAGTTTAAGTGGACAAGCGCGGACGAAATAGAGCGCAAAATTTAAAATGAATTAAAAATTTTCATCAGACCGGAAGTAGGCATAACCTAGGGCGCCATGTTTCCGTCGTACAAGTTTTCACCGTTGCAGTCACCGTTTCAATCGCTCTTCGTGTGGACGTGTATTATTTCTAGTCATGTGTTGTGTAGATGATTCGCTTAAGGTAGGTGTTCGGACTTATTTCTTTAATATTAATTAAACCGTATTTGCCTTGTCGGCCTTAAAATAAAGCTATTTTTTTTTCATCGCAATCGAAGTGTTAGATCTAGAATCTAGTTCCCGCCTCCGCTTCGCTAATTCGACTTAATGTAACTATGACACAACTATTAAATCTAGAGTCTCTATTTTAATTAAATAATTAGGAATTCTATCTCTAGATGATATCTAATCTATTCCCACACGTGTGTGCAAGTAGGATTTAACGTCAGAACAGGTGTGGTGGTCTAGGCGTCGCTATTTTTGACGGTAGGAATTTTTTTTTTTAATTCGTAAAATTTTATATAGACTTTATATAGCAATTTACTAAGACCGACCCTAACGCCCAGTAAATATTTAATTACCACATTGTTATGGACACGGTGTATTAGGTAGGGCCGAGGGCTATCCATAGGTACCAATTTTTAAATTTTGTGACAATTAGGAGCCGAGTTATAAAATAAATTTAAAATACTGGTTCTGGTCTTAGACTTTATATAGCAATTTACTAAGACCGACCTTAATACCCATTAATTATTTAATTAGCGCATAGTTATGGACATCCTGTATTAGGTTGGGCCCAGGGCTATCCGTAGGTACCAAGTTTATAATTTTGTGACGATTATTAGTCGAGTTATAAAATAAATAAAAAAAACTGGTTCTGGTTTGCACTACATTTCTTTCTTCTTTAACGGCGGACTCCCGGTCCAGCCCCATGGGTTACCCGTGAGCCGGGGCCTCGTTAGCCTGGACGGCTCCGATGTGACCGCGGATTGTTGTGGCCCGCCTCAGCCCGAGTCGAGATCACCCTTCCGATCGAAGGTGGACGCCATAGGGCGCCCGGGATAGCCCGGGGCGCTGTTCGTCACCCGAGCGCAGGGGCGCCGGGAGACGCCCCCGGTGAAGTTTGGCGGGTGATTCTGGTAGAGCTCCCCACCCCGATCGCAGGACACCCCTCGCCGCCCGCCCAGGTGTCGAGGTGGCCGCGGGGGAACTCGGGGCGTTTTGGCTCCCCCTTGTGCCGGAGCGGCGCCCTCGGTCCCAGAACGCCCCTGGCGGGTGATTCGCATGCCCCCTGGGGTGGGGAACGCGGGTGGGTGGTCGTAAAGCGTGTAACCGCAGTGGGGGCGGCCCCTTAGTCGGGGGGCGCCAAAGTTGGCACCCCACCTGGGGCGCCCCCCGGAAGTGTGGCGCCCGCGCGAGTGAGCCCCGTAGATGCGCCCCGACACCCCCGCGCCGCCCCCCGGGTCGCGGCACCCCCGGCGCCCTCCGTGCGGGCTCCCCTCATGGGGCGGCACCCCGGTCCTCCCCGAGACTATGTACCCGATTTTTCGGTTTAACACTAGAGGTATGGGCAGAAATACGGCGGTTAAAACGGTCTGTATCTACTATTGTGGAGGTGAGTGTCGGTGAAGCCTCTATGTGACGCTAGGATCCGCGCTCCCTCGCAGCCAGCGACATGTG
>NW_026732746.1:15000-17500 GCF_028476545.2 Physella acuta | reverse complement strand
GCTGGCGAATGACGGTGGTTGTTCTATGTTTAAATACATTAAAACTACATTTCACTTTGCGCTGAATGTACGTGGATATTAAAAACCCAATTGAAAAATTTGGTTGAGTTCATCCCGCCGTTTACCCGAATTTTAAAAAAATTGTGAAAAATAAAAAAAAAATAGATGAGCTGAAGTTTGATGGGTTGCCGATCAGACCGCCTCGACTTAGCGGCATTCCCGCGTAGAGTGATCGAGAGTTTTCCAGTCTCAAGCTCGCCCAGTGTAAAGACGCGGCATTGCCGTAGAGGCTAAGCTGCTAAGTAGAGACGGTGTTTGTACAACTATATTTCACTTTATATTCTTAACCAATGTATGTGTTGTAGAAAGCAGATTTTTCTCATCCCGCCGTTTACCTGAAACGAATAAAAATTTATTTTGTACAAAATTAAAAACATTAGTGTTTCCAATAAACTACATTTCACGTTTTCTAATTTAAACTTAAACGAATGACTGGTATCAAAATATAGGATCTATGTGAAAATAAAAACACGGTGTAAGAGTTTTCAAACCTCGGTAATGCCGTCTAAGACCAACTAGTCGACCGAAGGGACAGTAGTTTTCCGGTCGATAAGACATATCAGCCCGGTATCGCCAAAGTTAATTACGATCGGTCATAATAAACTAAATTTAAAATAAATAAATAACCCAAACGTGTGTATACATCATGTGGTACGTATTCAGTTCTATTCTAACTGGAATATATATTTTAAGAATCAATGAACTTAAGTTTTAAAACCAAACCGAAATCGCGCGAGTCGTCGTTGTAAAACTAGATTTAACAAACGGCTGCGTAATATTAGACTTAAAAATATTATATAATATCCTCTATTGATTAAATAGTGAAAAATAAGCTTCAATGTAGCTTAATCTAGTACAAAATCTAAAAGTTGTGATAAATTAAATTGAAATTAAACACGATAGACTTAAATCTAGAGTTAAGGAATAAAACCGACCCGCGAACCAGCTACTAAATGGTTCGATAAGACTTATCTCAAATACAATCGTTTTCTATCAGTGTTATGCCTTCAATCGATACTTTTTGATGAAATAAATACTTAAATGATTTAATGAATGCATATATACATGTAATTAATGAGTGAAAGTATGTATAAAGTATTAGATAAATTAATAATAAACCGACCCAGCTACTAAATGGTTCGATAAGACTTATCTCAAATACAATCGTTTTCTGTAATTGTTATGCCTTAAATTGATAATTTTTAGTTAAACAAATACTTAACTAATGAAATAAATACATAGATAAATGTATTTAATGAATTAAAGTATGTATAAAGTATTATATAAATTAATAATAAACCGAATCCGACCAAATTTAAATCTAAAACCACGATCGGCGGCGTAATGAAGTGTATCGTAAACCCGTTTTTTTTATAATTTAAAATGTAATGACAGAACTCCCAAAACAACAATACACATACATATTAGTACTATGGTGAATTGTAGTTGTATTAGGACCGTAATTATAGTTAATTAAGGAACCATTCATTGTCTTCGCTCTGTTATGTACGTCGTCGTTTAATCGACACGGCATATTTGGCTTGAATCTAGAAAAATTCAAACTCTAACCCTAAGGTAGACAGGCAGGGTAAATAAATGTGGGTGATCTCTCATAAAATTGTCTTCTAGGAATTATTTTTATATAGACTATCTTTTCTGTAGAGTTTAAGTGGACAAGCGCGGACGAAATAGAGCGCAAAATTTAAAATGAATTAAAAATTTTCATCAGACCGGAAGTAGGCATAACCTAGGCGCCATGTTTCCGTCGTACAAGTTTTCACCGTTGCAGTCACCGTTTCAATCGCTCTTCGTGTGGACGTGTATTATTTCTAGTCATGTGTTGTGTAGATGATTCGCTTAAGGTAGGTGTTCGGACTTATTTCTTTAATATTAATTAAACCGTATTTGCCTTGTCGGCCTTAAAATAAAGCTATTTTTTTTTCATCGCAATCGAAGTGTTAGATCTAGAATCTAGTTCCCGCCTCCGCTTCGCTAATTCGACTTAATGTAACTATGACACAACTATTAAATCTAGAGTCTCTATTTTAATTAAATAATTAGGAATTCTATCTCTAGATGATATCTAATCTATTCCCACACGTGTGTGCAAGTAGGATTTAACGTCAGAACAGGTGTGGTGGTCTAGGCGTCGCTATTTTTGACGGTAGGAATTTTTTTTTTAAATTCGTAAAATTTTATATAGACTTTATATAGCAATTTACTAAGACCGACCCTAACGCCCAGTAAATATTTAATTACCACATTGTTATGGACACGGTGTATTAGGTAGGGCCGAGGGCTATCCATAGGTACCAATTTTTAAATTTTGTGACAATTAGGAGCCGAGTTATAAAATAAATTTAAAATACTGGTTCTGGTCTTAGACTTTATATAGCAATTTACTAAGACCGACCTTAATACCCATTAATTATTTAATTAG
>NW_026732746.1:2500-5000 GCF_028476545.2 Physella acuta | reverse complement strand
CGACACGGCATATTTGGCTTGAATCTAGAAAAATTCAAACTCTAACCCTAAGGTAGACAGGCAGGGTAAATAAATGTGGGTGATCTCTCATAAAATTGTCTTCTAGGAATTATTTTTATATAGACTATCTTTTCTGTAGAGTTTAAGTGGACAAGCGCGGACGAAATAGAGCGCAAAATTTAAAATGAATTAAAAATTTTCATCAGACCGGAAGTAGGGCATAACCTAGGCGCCATGTTTCCGTCGTACAAGTTTTCACCGTTGCAGTCACCGTTTCAATCGCTCTTCGTGTGGACGTGTATTATTTCTAGTCATGTGTTGTGTAGATGATTCGCTTAAGGTAGGTGTTCGGACTTATTTCTTTAATATTAATTAAACCGTATTTGCCTTGTCGGCCTTAAAATAAAGCTATTTTTTTTTCATCGCAATCGAAGTGTTAGATCTAGAATCTAGTTCCCGCCTCCGCTTCGCTAATCGACTTAATGTAACTATGACACAACTATTAAATCTAGAGTCTCTATTTTAATTAAATAATTAGGAATTCTATCTCTAGATGATATCTAATCTATTCCCACACGTGTGTGCAAGTAGGATTTAACGTCAGAACAGGTGTGGTGGTCTAGGCGTCGCTATTTTTGACGGTAGGAATTTTTTTTTTAAATTCGTAAAATTTTATATAGACTTTATATAGCAATTTACTAAGACCGACCCTAACGCCCAGTAAATATTTAATTACCACATTGTTATGGACACGGTGTATTAGGTAGGGCCGAGGGCTATCCATAGGTACCAATTTTTAAATTTTGTGACAATTAGGAGCCGAGTTATAAAATAAATTTAAAATACTGGTTCTGGTCTTAGACTTTATATAGCAATTTACTAAGACCGACCTTAATACCCATTAATTATTTAATTAGCGCATAGTTATGGACATCCTGTATTAGGTTGGGCCCAGGGCTATCCGTAGGTACCAAGTTTATAATTTTGTGACGATTATTAGTCGAGTTATAAAATAAATAAAAAAAACTGGTTCTGGTTTGCACTACATTTCTTTCTTCTTTAACGGCGGACTCCCGGTCCAGCCCCATGGGTTACCCGTGAGCCGGGGCCTCGTTAGCCTGGACGGCTCCGATGTGACCGCGGATTGTTGTGGCCCGCCTCAGCCCGAGTCGAGATCACCCTTCCGATCGAAGGTGGACGCCATAGGGCGCCCGGGATAGCCCGGGGCGCTGTTCGTCACCCGAGCGCAGGGGCGCCGGGAGACGCCCCCGGTGAAGTTTGGCGGGTGATTCTGGTAGAGCTCCCCACCCCGATCGCAGGACACCCCTCGCCGCCCGCCCAGGTGTCGAGGTGGCCGCGGGGGAACTCGGGGCGTTTTGGCTCCCCCTTGTGCCGGAGCGGCGCCCTCGGTCCCAGAACGCCCCTGGCGGGTGATTCGCATGCCCCCTGGGGTGGGGAACGCGGGTGGGTGGTCGTAAAGCGTGTAACCGCAGTGGGGGCGGCCCCTTAGTCGGGGGCGCCAAAGTTGGCACCCCACCTGGGGCGCCCCCCGGAAGTGTGGCGCCCGCGCGAGTGAGCCCCGTAGATGCGCCCCGACACCCCCGCGCCGCCCCCCGGGTCGCGGCACCCCCGGCGCCCTCCGTGCGGGCTCCCCTCATGGGGCGGCACCCCGGTCCTCCCCGAGACTATGTACCCGATTTTTCGGTTTAACACTAGAGGTATGGGCAGAAATACGGCGGTTAAAACGGTCTGTATCTACTATTGTGGAGGTGAGTGTCGGTGAAGCCTCTATGTGACGCTAGGATCCGCGCTCCCTCGCAGCCAGCGACATGTGCCCGATCTGACCGTGCGTGGCTCAGTCTCCCGACTAGCTTCCCGGTAAAATGCGGGCTCGGCGCGCAGGTCGCGCCAGTGAAGGTAAAAGTACGTGTCCGTAGCGTGAAGCCAGCGGCGACGCGCAGTGCTAACGCAACCAAGCAGTATTGGTGGCTCGATAAAAGTCTCGCACTGGCCCAGCCCTCGGAACGGGCGACGGGTCTGCAAAACGCAGTCGGCTCGATGCAAATCGAGAGATTTCCCGGCGACGCCGTGTTTACGGTGAAGGGGGAAATGTGAGCGGTCCGATGTGAAAAAATCCGGGAATGCCGGGATCCGTTCTCTCGCTAGAGCGTTGTCTCCCGTCCCGCGATGTGTTGTGGAAAAACGTCTCGCAAACGATAGCTATCTGGTTGTGATCCTGCCAGTAGTCATATGCTTGTCTCAAAGATTAAGCCATGCATGTCTAAGTTCACACTGTCCCATGGTGAAACCGCGAATGGCTCATTAAATCAGTCGAGGTTCCTTAGATGACACGATCCTACTTGGATAACTGTGGCAATTCTAGAGCTAATACATGCAATCGAAGCTCCGACCTTTATCGGGAAGAGCGCTTTTATTAGTTCAAAACCAATCGGCGCGGCCTCGCAAGGGGTTGCGTCGTCCCATTTGGTGACTCTGGATA
>NW_026732745.1:0-137599 GCF_028476545.2 Physella acuta | reverse complement strand
TCTTCTCTTTGAGTTTGTAGGGCCGGGAAGAGGGAAGGGGGGCTGGTATTCGGGTCATACGGGGTAGGGGGGTGAGGGTGATATACGCCGTATTTATTGCATTAGTAGACCTAAACTGTATTCCACCACCATGTCGGGACTTCACCTTTATCAAATGCTTGGCCCAGCTTTTTATACATTTATTTAAAAAGTTATTGAAATTCCTATTCTCTTTCTCTGTGCAAGTGAATTCAATAAGCTAAGCATTTAACCGTATAATGTATTGGGGGGGGGGGGGGGGGGGTAGAATCAGAACCATTACTCGTTCAATCCATTCAAGATTTATTATTGGAGATTAATCGATGTTTAGCAGGTTGTAGGGAGAAGCGTATACACCTCGTGTCAATAAAATGGGAAAATGATACGTGTTTAATCGTGTTGCACCAAAACAGGCCAAATGGTGGGCGAGTTTATGTATTGCTCGAAAAGGGGTCGACATTTTTGGAAGAGTTTGTTCGAGGCTATGTTTTTGTTGGAGACTAACAACACCAGAATAAGTATGCTTGGGGAACGCCTGATTTTTGCTAAGACCAACAGTAAAAAAAAAAAAGGTTTGTATAGTGTAGGTTAGTACAGTAAAAACAGCACACACAACACACGCAGGGATGTACTTGATGTACCCAAGCGGCCAGGAAATATAAATAAAAGCCCCCCCCCCTCCCCCCCCCCCCCCCCCTCGCGATTTTAAATTATGTGCATTTTTATTCATCCACTACTGATGTTCGATGTCTAAAAAGTTACATACCGCTTTACAGATTGCCATGTTTGCAATAATAACAACCCAACAAATCGGGTTTAATTAAATAAACACATTTTAAACAATCAAAGCAGTAATAGCAGGCCCCTTACACTACCCACCGAGACGATTCCGGTGGGTACTGGGTGCTCATTTTTCCGTTGCGCATTTTTTGGTGCGCATTTTTTTTTTTTTTTGGCATTTTTTTATTGTGAACCATGTTTAAAATTTTTAAACATGGTTATAAAAACTCCCCATGTCCCAATCCAGCCCTACACCCATGCATATATTATGTATGTATGTTAAAAACGAGTTTCCGCTTCTGATGTGTGTGTGGGGGGGGGGCGCACGTGAAGGGTGGGCCACGAATGAGCGGACGGAAGGGGATTGCCACAGATTACAGTTCCACGCTACGGGACAATTGGATTACCATGGAGATTACTTTCAGGGGCGTGTCAGCCTAGGCTTGTTTGGGTGGGTATCAACGCCGCGTGTTGACTGTGTGCACAACGGATTAGTGCTGGGAATTATTTTTATCTGAGCTCGCTCGGTTCAGTGATACACTAAAGGATCTTGTGGCTCTTTGGTTAAACTTTCAAAGTTTGGAGTGGGGAGATATTTTAAAGAAATTACAAGAAACTTGACAATGAAAACGCGAAAAAGTATGTGAATTCTTAATTGAAGTTGGAATAACGGTATAAAAACGTTGTAAGAATTCCCATCTGAAGTCTAATCAAATATTCATCTCTATCGACATCGAGGGGAACTAACTGTTGATGTTTGGTGCCAGACGTAAGCTTTTTTGCAAGTCCTCAAAACGAAGTGTCTTTTCCTGACAGTGTGGTACATCACCCTCTCAACAGTGCCCTGCCCTCACAACAGTGCCCCGCCCTCATCTCGATGTGCCCCGCCCTCATCTCGATGTGCCCCGCCCTCATCTCGATGTGCCCCACACTCACAACAGTGCCCCCCTCACAACAGTGCCCCCCTCACAACAGTGCCCCCCTCACAACAGTGCCCGACCCTCACAACAGTGCCCCCCTCACAACAGTGCCCCGCCCTCATCTCGATGTGCCCCGCCCTCATCTCGATGTGCCCCACACTCACAACAGTGCCCCCACCCTCACAACAGTGCCCCACCCTCACAACAGTGCCCGACCCTCACAACAGTGCCCCCACCCTCACAACAGTGCCCCACCCTCACAACAGTGCCCCACCCTCACACCAGTGCCCCACCCTCACAACAGTGCCACACCCTCACACCAGTGCCCCCACCCTCACAACAGTGCCACACCCTCACACCAGTGCCACACCCTCACAACAGTGCCACACCCTCACAACAGTGCCCCCACCCTCACAACAGTGCCCCACCCTCACAACAGTGCCCCACCCTAACACCAGTGCCCCACCCTCACACCAGTGCCCCACCCTCACACCAGTGCCCCACCCTCACAACAGTGCCCCCACCCTACAACAGTGCCACACCCTCACAACAGTGCCACACCCTCACAACAGTGCCCCACCCTCACAACAGTGCCCGGCCCTCACAACAGTGCCCCCACCCTCACAACAGTGCCCCACCCTCACAACAGTGCCACACCCTCACAACAGTGCCACACCCTCACACCAGTGCCCACACCCTCACACCAGTGCCCCCACCCTCACAACAGTGCCACACCCTCACACCAGTGCCACACCCTCACAACAGTGCCCCCACCCTCACAACAGTGCCCCACCCTCACAACAGTGCCCCACCCTCACACCAGTGCCCCACCCTCACACCAGTGCCCCATTCTCACACCAGTGCCCCACCCTCACAACAGTGCCCCCACCCTCACAACAGTGCCCCCACCCTCACAACAGTGCCCGACCCTCACAACAGTGCCCGACCCTCACAACAGTGCCCGACCCTCACAACAGTGCCCGACCCTCACAACAGTGCCCGACCCTCACAACAGTGCCCCCACCCTCACAACAGTGCCCCCACCCTCACAACAGTGCCCACACCCTCACAACAGTGCCCGACCCTCACAACAGTGCCCGACCCTCACAACAGTGCCCCCACCCTCACAACAGTGCCCCCACCCTCACAACAGTGCCCCCACCCTCACAACAGTGCCCCCACCCTCACAACAGTGCCCCCACCCTCACAACAGTGCCCCCACCCTCACAACAGTGCCCCCACCCTCACAACAGTGCCCGACCCTCACAACAGTGCCCCCACCCTCACAACAGTGCCCCCACCCTCACAACAGTGCCCCCACCCTCACAACAGTGCCCCCACCCTCACAACAGTGCCCCCACCCTCACAACAGTGCTTCACCCTCACAACAGTGCCCCCACCCTCACAACAGTGCCCCCACCCTCACAACAGTGCCCCCACCCTCACAACAGTGCCCCCACCCTCACAACAGTGCCCCCACCCTCACAACAGTGCCCCCACCCTCACAACAGTGCCCCCACCCTCACAACAGTGCCCCCACCCTCACAACAGTGCCCCCACCCTCACAACAGTGCCCCCACCCTCACAACAGTGCCCCCACCCTCACAACAGTGCCCCCACCCTCACAACAGTGCCCGACCCTCACAACAGTGCCCGACCCTCACAACAGTGCCCGACCTTCATATTGACTTGCTCCGTCCCCATATTGACTTGCTCCGTCCTCATATTGACTTGCTCCGTCCCCATATTGACTTGCTCCGCCCTCATACTGACTTGCTCCGTCCTCATATTGACTTGCTCCGTCCCCATATTGACTTGCTCCGTCCCCATATTGACTTGCTCCGTCCCCATATTGACTTGCTCCGTCCTCATATTGACTTGCTCCGTCCCCATATTGACTTGCTCCGCCCTCATACTGACTTGCTCCGTCCCCATATCGACTTGCTCCGTCCTCATATTGACTTGCTCCGTCCCCATATTGACTTGCTCCGTCCCCATATTGACTTGCTCCGTCCCCATATTGACTTGCTCCGTCCCCATATTGACTTGCTCCGTCCCCATATTGACTTGCTCCGTCCTCATATTGACTTGCTCCGTCCCCATATTGACTTGCTCCGTCCTCATATTGACTTGCTCCGTCCCCATATTGACTTGCTCCGTCCCCATATTGACTTGCTCCGTCCCCATATTGACTTGCTCCGTCCCCATATTGACTTGCTCCGTCCCCATATTGACTTGCTCCGTCCCCATATTGACTTGCTCCGTCCTCATATTGACTTGCTCCGTCCCCATATTGACTTGTTCCATCCACATAGTGAATTGCTCCGCCCTCATTGACTTGCTCCGTCCCCATATTGACTTGCTCCGTCCCCATATTGACTTGCTCCGTCCCCATATTGACTTGCTCCGTCCTCATATTGACTTGCTCCGTCCCCATATTGACTTGCTCCGTCCTCATATTGACTTGCTCCGTCCCCATATTGACTTGCTCCGTCCTCATATTGACTTGCTCCGTCCCCATATTGACTTGCTCCGTCCCCATATTGACTTGCTCCGTCCTCATATTGACTTGCTCCGTCCCCATATTGACTTGCTCCGTCCCCATATTGACTTGCTCCGTCCCCATATTGACTTGCTCCGTCCTCATATTGACTTGCTCCGTCCCCATATTGACTTGTTCCATCCACATAGTGAATTGCTCCGCCCTCATTGACTTGCTCCGCCCTCACAATAAGTAATCCCACTCGCACAACCTACACGCATATTCCCTCTAAACGCCCCACCACCAAAGTAATAACAAAGCGTATTATAATTTATCTCGATCGTATCCTTAGCTATCTTGTACCCAAAAACCCAGAATAAACCGTAAATAAACATGCAAGCTAAAAGAACCGATCATACATTTTACTCTTTAGATTGCCAACCACGCTTAGTGGCTGTTATTCCTTCTAACAAATACATCGAGAGTTGGGCCGCTGGCGTGTTTAGTAGATCTCTATGAAATGAGACTAAGATAGACTTCAGCGATCGCCTAGATAAAACCTGTGTGTCATTGAGTCAGCGCTAAAATTACCGTGTGTTCACGTGAATCGTGCAGGTGGTGGTCTCTTGACCGATTAGTAGCAGGTCGCACCGGAGCTCTGAGGTGGCCCGGTGGGTTTCTGAAGTCCCCGGATGTCGCGTTGCATGCTTCTACATGACGTACAATACCTGTTGTGTTCGCGAGTTGTCGTATTTTGCGACACTGGTTGGCTGTGGCGTCACATTTATTTCACATACTGAACTTTGTTGCAACTAGCTAAATTTGAGGCGCTGAGTTAAATTCATGTTCGTATTGCATTCGCGAGTTGTTGTAGTTTTTCACACTTCCGTTTGTCCTCGGCTGAGGTACCACATCTAACTATGTATTCAGTGCGTGTTGTATTCGCGAGATGTCGTAGTTTCTGACATCATGGGTTTCAGTATGTCCACTCTATAGTGTGACGCCATGTCGACTTCGTATAAAGTGCTTGTATTTGCGAGTTTCGAATGCACGTGTTTAATTCGCGAGATATCGTAGGTTTTATGGCCCAGTCGGCACTTCTAATGCAACTTGCTACAATTGTGGCGCTACATTAAATGTATATAGCCTACGTGTCTAATTCGTGAGATACCGTAGGTTTTATGGACCAGTCAGCCCACTAGTGAAACTTGCTAAAGCTGGTGCCTACAGCTGCGACGCCCCATTAAAACTACATGATATAGACCTACTACAGTACGTGTTGTGTGGTTACCGTCGATACAGCAGAAATAAAACTATTCAAAGTCTCTGTATATCCCGACCCGAGCGTGTTTTGTAGTGTGATGACGTCACATTTAAATTAACATTTGATTTAGACCTCAATGGGGGGAGTGTGGTGTTATATTATGAGGTCCGTTTTTTTCCTTTTATATGTGATACTCTTTCCTGTGGATAATCAGATAGGAGTGTATCTAAACCGTATCTGTGCAGATTAGTATTTCTTTTTTTAAATATCTTTGATATCGTGTCGACTGGTCTTACGTTATCTTACTGTATGTGTATTCGTTTTATATGTGCCAATATGTCTATTGGCGCAATGTGTTGGCGTTATGTGCGTTGGCGTTATGTGTGTTGGCGTCATGTGTGTTGGCGTCGTGTGTGTTGGCGTTGTGTGTGTTGGCGTTGTGTGTGTAGGCGTTGTGTGTGTTGGCGTTATGTGTGTTGGCGTCATGTGTGTTGGCGTCATGTGTGTTGGCGTTATGTGTGTTGGCGTTATGTGTGTTGGCGTTATGTGTGTTGGCGTTATGTGTGTTGGCGAAGTGTGTGTTGGCGTTATGCGTGTTGGCGATATGTGTGTTGGCGTTGTGTGTGTTGGCGAAGTGTGTGTTGGCGTTATGTGTGTTGGCGTCATGTGTGTTGGCGTCATGTGTGTTGGCGTTATGTGTGTTGGCGTTATGTGTGTTGGCGTTATGTGTGTTGGCGTTATGTGTGTTGGCGTTATGTGTGTTGGCGTTATGTGTGTTGGCGTTATGTGTGTTGGCGTTATGTGTGTTGGCGATATGTGTGTTGGCGTTGTGTGTGTTGGCGAAGTGTGTGTTGGCGAAGTGTGTGTTGGCGTTATGTGTGTTGGCGTTATGTGTGTTGGCGTCATGTGTGTTGGCATGTAGTCCTGTCACCCCCAGCAGCAAGTGTTGTATACAAGAACCCCCAGAGAGTCACCTGACGCTCGGCTCTGACGCATTGGCACGTGCTGACACTTATCGATGCCCGTCGTTTGATTGACAGCTGTTTATTTGTTTAATTTCTGCAACAGTGGAATTTGACGTTTTTTTAATGGAGTTGGGCATTTATTACAATTAATACAAGTGATATTAGTATTACTTTAGTGTGAACGAATGGCGAGGATATTTTACATAAATAGTGTCGCGAAAGTTAGCTGACTTTCACCCCTACAAAAAAGTAAAAATTCAACCGAATTCCTAACAACGCAGCGGAATTTATATAGAAAACATATACTTTTACCAGTGTCCACCCCTGGGAAATTTTATCCGCCCCCCCCCCCCCCCCCCCCCCGAGAATAAAGTCTGCTGCAAGAAACACTCACCGTATTCCTAACAATCCGACCGTAATCCTAACAACCTAACCACACCGAAATTGCAATTAGTTTTATCAAAATAGCGTAATAATAGCAGTACAGGTTTTAAAAAGTTAAAAACATACGCACGCTCATTTATCTGTGCACCCGCCGCTACCCCTATCCCGAAAACCTGTATACGCCACTGATCCTAACTCCTAGCACTAAACCTACTAATCCTTACTCTAAGATAACCAACAACCATGGTATGGAAAATCCTCCACACAATTTCGTTTTATCATCACAGTGGGTTTATTTTTTTTTTATTCTCTTTTATTCAATGTTATCGCCGTAAAGAGAAGGACAACATAGCTTGTGTGAAGACTAAGTCGCGTCAGATACCAGCCTCCACCATCCATCTCTACTCGACCAATCGACCAGCCACTCCATCAACTTACCCACCCGCCGACCAATTTGTCGACTTTTAAACACCCCCAATCACAGCCCGCACCCCGAAGCCCCGGGTCTGTTAGTGTATGCCGTCTCTCAAGTCTGACAAAGGGTCCGCTATGTTGTGCCTGCTCCCCCCTTGGGTTAACGAGATCTCTCACCGGAAGTCAAACAGCCGCCATGATGGTTTTGCCATTTGTGAAGGACCAAATTCGGGTTGTTATGCAATGGTTATTTTTTTTTTACAATAACAAGCAAAAAAAAAAATATTATTTTTTATTTCCAAACTATGAATATTTTTTTTCTATAAAAAGCGATATGAAAATAGTTGCTTTGTAAATTAATGAATCTAAGACCAAATATAGCCCCTTCGGCCTTGATATATGAGATTCGACTTTCAAGAACAAAACAAGTGACAAATATAGCTTTGAGCACACGAACTTTTATACTCTTTTGAAAGTGTACTTTTCGGTTGTTGTTTTTTTGTGTTCTTTACAGAACGTTGTTAGCTAGAATTTAAAATACGGATGTTTGTTTTCTTAAATAACTTGACCTCTGATATCAGATTAGGGTTTTTATGCCTCGTTTATTTTTTAAAATTGATGTTTGCTTGTACCTTTAGAAAGGATAAAATGAAAGCTGCGCTAGAAATAAAAATGTTTACAAATTGAACTGCAAGACGAAGAGGGGGGAGGGGGACATTTTTAAATTCTTTAAAGGTGGATGAGCGGGGAGGGTGAGGGGAGGTAGACATTCGGATTCTTGCTGAGAAGTTAACGTGCACTTTCTGTATCCCATGTCTGATGAGGAGTAGCCGAACTATGCCAGCATTAATTATAGTCCCGCCCCCCCCCCCCCCCCCCCCCCACATACTTTCTGACACTAACCCTAGCCTTAACCTTGAGAGACTTTAACCTTCATCGTTTCTATGTCACTTGATAACCGAGCGTACCGTGTAACACACAACCACATCTATACTTCAACACAAGCTCCAGATTTCACATTTCATTTCAACAATTGCGTTCCGTAACAAAATACACGCGCTTTCCTTTTACAGCTGTCGTCCCCCACTGTCTCACCCCCTCCTCCATCCCCCTTTTCTCTCTCTCTCTCTCTCTCTCTCTCTCTCTCTCTCTCTCTCTCTCTCTCTCTCTCTCTCAGAGAATACAAAATTGACGGTTGACGCTTTTATTACTGAAGACTTTCCGTTCACTGTAGCAACACATTATCCCAGTTCGTTGTTTTATGTCATAGAGCGTTTTATCTTTCACCCACACGCCACAACACTCACACGCCACAACACCCACACGCCACAACACTCACACGCCACAACACCCACACGCCACAACACCCACACGCCACAACACTCACACGCCACAACACCCACACGCCACAACACCCACACGCCACAACACCCACACGCCACAACACCCACACGCCACAACACTCACACGCCACAACACCCACACGCCACAACACCCACACGCCACAACACCCACACGCCACAACACTCACACGCCACAACACCCACACGCCACAACACTCACACGCCACAACACCCACACGCCACAACACCCACACGCCACAACACCCACACGAAAACAAAACCCACACGCCACAACACCCACACGAAAACAAAACCCACACTCACCCACTCACCACAACACCCACTCACCTATACACCACAACACCCCACTCACTACATCACCCCCACTCACCACATCACCCCCACTCACCACATCACCCCCACTCACCACATCACCCCCACTCACCACATCACCCCCACTCACCACATCACCCCCACTCACATCACTCACACTCACACCCCCACTCACACTCACACCCCCACTCACACTCACACCCCCACTCACACTCACACACCCACTCACGCTCACACCCCCACCCAAACACCACAACACCCCACTCACCACATCACCCCCACTCACACCTCACCCAAACACCACAACACCCCACTCACTCTCGCCACAATACTCCCACTCACACCCCTACTCACTCAGACACCACAACACCCCCACGCCAGAACCTCCCCCCCCCCCCAAACGAAACAACACCTTGATCATTAGTGTTGTGTTCACTACCGGGTTTAATTTGCTGAAAACGAGTTTCACTTGTCTGAATAGTGGTCGGTTGCCCGATTCCGTGGTTCGGTTGTCTGATTCCGTGGTTCGGTTGTCTGATTCCGTGGTTCGGTTGCCTGATTCCGTGGTTCGGTTGCCTGATTCCGTGGTTCGGTTGCCTGATTCCGTGGTTCGGTTGCCTGATTCCGTGGTTCGGTTGCCTGATTCCGTGGTTCGGTTGCCTGATTCCGTGGTTCGGTTGCCTGATTCCGTGGTTCGGTTGCCTGATTCCGTGGTTCGGTTGCCTGATTGCGTGGTTCGGTTGCCTGATTCCGTGGTTCGGTTGCCTGATTCCGTGGTTCGGTGTCTAAATACGAAGTTATCAGAATACAGGTTCTATTTCCCTTAATCTGGCTTTAATCCCCCAAAACTTGATAACCATATCCCTGTTCAGTGTTAGTACATAAAGGCTTACAGTCCATTTGGGTCGTGTGATTTTAATGTACCTGAGTGATCGATTGGAAAATTTTCATTACGTTTTTTAGATGTGTCAGAGTCGTAATCGAACCGTTCAACTCGCCTTGTTGTAGTAATCGACTATTTAGTCTTGTGTTCTGTCGTCTGCTCCGGTCGTTGCTGTGTGCTCTTCGGCTTGACGAGAAACTAAACCCGATCGTATCAGTTAAGTTCTAGAACAATGTATTAGGGGAATTAGGTCATGTGATCAAATCCCACCCACTCCCACCCCTCTACTTGGTGTCTTTGTTGGCAAGGGGCGTTTCTAGTGGTGTTTCTGTGGGGTTTTTTTTCATTGGTAAAGGGGTGGGGGAGGGGGGATTAGTTAAATCGGTTGATATTTATTGAAGATAAGTTTAAATTAGGTTTCTGTTTCTCTCTTTTAAATAAGTAACAAGGTATTTTTAAAGCGAAAAATCAGTTCTTTAATATTGAAACACAATCGTGTCCTTTTCCTTTTTAAAAATGATAAATTGTACTAGTAAGAATAAAAACTATATGCCAGTGTCAACTTCTGAACATAGGGCAAAATATGCAAGAGCTCATTAGCACAGATTTGTTTTTAAAGTGCTCCATTACAACACACCAAAGTACTAATTATTGATGCAGTGACCTTCAACTTATGTAACCATTTCTGACGTCACAAAGAAAACAGGCCTAAGTAAGTTAAATCTTCGTTTCATTTTTTTACCCTAAACCCGGCAGACTTAATTTACATAATGCTCAATGTGTCAGTGCGTTTTTTAACTTACGCAATCTCCATATTCCATGTCTCTGCTTTAAACGTCACAACTGACTTCTTTATTAGAATAAGCGACGATCTTTAACAAAAAAACCAGCGCGCGCCACCTTTGCAGACTGCTGTGTCTTGTATCGTTGATTCGGCTTGTCATCGCGCTGAATCAGGGCTAAAAGTAGCCTGGCCTCTTAGTGCGATTGCGCGACGTCTTTATGACCTCATTTCTGTAGTGTTGGTCTCTAGTTTTGTCATCGTATATTTCTTCTATCGTGTCAATCTTTCTTTCAATTGAACCCATATATCTTTCTAAAAGTCACAAGACAATTGCTGTCACCCCCCCCCTTCCCCGATTAGTGTAATCTTTTAAGCTTCGCTTAAAAGTCGATAATTTATTTCCTATTTTCGTCTACAAAATATAGGCTTATATTAAATATAGAACTACTAGAATAAACCAACTAGATGCTATTTTTGTTCCGACTCTTTTTTTTTTTTTTTACAATCCAGTTTTTTTAATGTTTTGTACAAACCGGCTTTTTAATTTAGCAGACGAAATCTTAGTCACAGCACGATTTGTCTTGCCGTTTTTTTTCCCTCTCCCCCTTTCTCTTTCAAGTTCGATGTAGGCATTACAGAGGATGTAAGTGGTTGTTGTCCCAGGGGGTTGTCAATTAGGCCACTCCGGCTCCCGCGTTTTATTCTGAGTCACTGTTGATGATTTTAGTCATTCGTCTCTTGTTTTTAATGCGTCGTTAAAGTTAAAATTATAAACATTGTTGTCTTTGTAGCTCATTTGTTAAAAATAAATTCTCAAAAAAAAAAAAATAATATTTCAATAGATTATTTGTTCGAATCAGTCACTTCTTTTGTCAGCCTGTAAAAATCACGTTTCTATTTATATCAATCCTAAATCTGCTTTAAAAAAACGATAGTGAAAAGACGCCTGCACCGGGTTGACCTATGACACGCGAGTTTATGACAGAACGAGAGGCGGGTTGATTGAAAAGTTGAACACTTAGCATGTGCGTTGAAAGGAAAGGATCAAACTTTTGACTGTAATGGTCTATTCAAACAGAAAGCTGGTGGATATTTTTAATGTTATGGCGTAGGATTAGTTTGGGAAGGAGAGGTGACTTGTGAAGGGCGGTAAGTGCGTTATATTTTCTGGAACAAAGTGTCGTGACGTCATTGGAGAAAATAGGTCAGTGTGATTACATAAGTATCACAGCGTGTTGATAGGCGTGGCTTAACACGTGTAGCTTGATATGTAACTTTTGTGTTATTTCGATGACGAAATATTTGTTTTTTTTTATTAAACAAATACTTTTTTAAACATAAATTGTGCATTTTTTAAAGATCTTAATTATCCCTGATTGTATACAAGCAGAGTTTCTTCCAGGCATCTCTTCGAACGAAATAAAATGTATATAATTTATACAGAAAATATATACTTTTAACAGTGTCCGACCCCCCTCCCCAGAAGAAAGTCTACCGCCCCCCCCCCCCCCGGAGAAAAAAGTCTGGAAGAAACACGGTATACACGTGTGGGTGTTATTGTCTATCTCGTGAGAGCGCGAAAATATTGCGTCCATGATTGATAGTGAGTTTGTTTATGGAATGTTTGTGAGCTGGTGGTCATTGAACAGCTGGTGATGTAAGTTGATTTGTTACTGAGAGGATGGATGAATTTTGAAGTTAATCGTTGAGGCCATGAACTGATCTTGCTAGTCAGTTGTTGTTGTTGTTGTTGTTGTTGTTGTTGTTAATGTGTTGCTGCTGTAATGGTCGCCGTTGTTATAAAACAGTGGTTTGCTGGCTAGAGAGATGTAGTGCTGATGTGTGCTTAGGCTTGTTTCACGGAACTCCAACTACTAGATTGGAGGCACATCGTTGGATGGGTCTGTAGACACGAGATACTATTGGTCAGTGGCGTAGCGAGGTCGGGTGTCACCCGGTGCGGCACTTAATGGTGTCACCCCCCCCCCCCCCAGAGGCATAGAGACCCTTCCCAGGGACAAACTTTCAAATTTTCGATTTGCACCCCCCCCCCAAACTTTCGATTTGCACCCCCCCCCCCCTCAAACTTTCGATTTGCACCACCCCCCTCGAGTTTTTCTCTATATATTTTGCTATTTTTTGCCTTGGTGTCACCCCCCTAAATGGTGTCACCCGGTGCGGTCCGCACCCCCCCGCCCCCCCCCCCCCCCCTCGCTACGCCCCTTCCATTGACTTGCCCATATCATACGGGAAGATGTAAATCCTAACTAATCATATTGCTCGACGATTAGTGTTCTTTCATACATATCTCCTAGGGACACATTAACCCCCCCCCCCCACCCTCTCCCCTAGTCGGAGCTCGTCTAACAGACGAAATGGAAAACATAATTTGTTTTTAAAATACCTACTCTAATCAGTGTCCCTGTCTCAGTAGTTTCAAGTGTCCCCCTCCCTTAACCGGAGAAAAAAATTGCTGAAAGAAACACTGCTGGTGATGAGGGGCAGGTTCTAAATTTATAAGAGCATTCTGTTGGTCTTCTTCATCGACCCTTACCCTATTACACAGTCCACCAAATCACCTTGGTAATTGTATAATGACACGTGACTATGTCACATCTGTGGGTACACAGACACGTTTCCATAACCCCCGAGAGACGAGGTACCCATGTGGGTAGAGTACACAAACCACATGTGGGTAGAGTACACAAACCCCATGTGGGTAGAGTACACAAACCCCATGTGGGTAGAGTACACAAACCACATGTGGGTAGAGTACACAAACCCCATGTGGGTAGAGTACACAAACCCCATGTGGGTAGAGTACACAAACCCCATGTGGGTAGAGTACACAAATCCCATGTGGGTAGAGTACACAAACCCCATGTGGGTAGAGTACACAAATCCCATGTGGGTAGAGTACACAAACCCCGTGTGGGTAGAGTACACGAACCCCATGTGGGTAGAGTACACAAACCCCATGTGGGTAGAGTACACAAATCCCATGTGGGTAGAGTACACAAATCCCATGTGGGTAGAGTACACAAACCCCGTGTGGTTAGAGTACACAAACCCCGTGTGGGTAGAGTACACAAACCCCATGTGGGTAGAGTACACAAACCCCATGTGGGTAGAGTACACAAACCCCATGTGGGTAGAGTACACAAACCCCATGTGGGTAGAGTACACAAACCCCATGTGGGTAGAGTACACAAACCCCATGTGGGTAGAGTACACAAACCCCATGTGGGTAGAGTACACAAACCCCATGTGGGTAGAGTACACAAACCCCATGTGGGTAGAGTACACAAACCCCATGTGGGTAGAGTACACAAACCCCATGTGGGTAGAGTACACAAACCCCATGTGGGTAGAGTACACAAACCCCATGTGGGTAGAGTACACAAATCCCATGTGGGTAGAGTACACAAATCCCATGTGGGTAGAGTACACAAACCCCATGTGGGTAGAGTACACAAACCCCATGTGGGTAGAGTACACAAACCCCATGTGGGTAGAGTACACAAACCCCATGTGGGTAGAGTACACAAACCCCATGTGGGTAGAGTACACAAACCCCATGTGGGTAGAGTACACAAACCCCATGTGGGTAGAGTACACAAACCCCATGTGGGTAGAGTACACAAACCCTATGTGGGTACCCATGTGGGTAGAGTACACAAACCCCATGTGGGTAGAGTACACAAACCCCATGTGGGTAGAGTACACAAACCCCATGTGGGTAGAGTACACAAACCCCATGTGGGTAGAGTACACAAACCCCATGTGGGTAGAGTACACAAACCCTATGTGGGTACCCATGTGGGTAGAGTACACAAACCCCATGTGGGTAGAGTACACAAACCCCATGTGGGTAGAGTACACAAACCCCATGTGGGTAGAGTACACAAACCCCATGTGGGTAGAGTACACAAACCCCATGTGGGTAGAGTACACAAACCCCATGTGGGTAGAGTACACAAACCCTATGTGGGTACCCATGTGGGTAGAGTACACAAACCCCATGTGGGTAGAGTACACAAACCCCATGTGGGTAGAGTACACAAACCCCATGTGGGTAGAGTACACAAACCCCATGTTGGTAGAGTACACAAACCCCATGTGGGTAGAGTACACAAACCCCATGTGGGTAGAGTACACAAACCCCATGTGGGTAGAGTACACAAACCCCATGTGGGTAGAGTACACAAACCCCATGTGGGTAGAGTACACAAACCCCATGTGGGTAGAGTACACAAACCCCATGTGGGTAGAGTACACAAACCCCATGTGGGTAGAGTACACAAACCCCATGTGGGTAGAGTACACAAACCCCATGTGGGTAGAGTACACAAACCCCATGTGGGTAGAGTACACAAACCCCATGTGGGTAGAGTACACAAACCCCATGTGGGTAGAGTACACAAACCCCATGTGGGTAGAGTACACAAACCCCATGTGGGTAGAGTACACAAACCCCATGTGGGTAGAGTACACAAACCCCATGTGGGTAGAGTACACAAACCCCATGTGGGTAGAGTACACAAACCCCATGTGGGTAGAGTACACAAACCCCATGTGGGTAGAGTACACAAACCCCATGTGGGTAGAGTACACAAACCCCATGTGGGTAGAGTACACAAACCCCATGTGGGTACCCATGTGGGTAGAGTACACAAACCCCATGTGGGTACCCATGTGGGTAGAGTACACAAACCCCATGTGGGTACCCATGTGGGTAGAGTACACAAACCCCATGTGGGTACCCATGTGGGTAGAGTACACAAACTCATGTGGGTACCCATGTGGGTAGAGTACACAAACCCCATGTGGGTACCCATGTGGGTAGAGTACACAAACCCCATGTGGGTACCCATGTGGGTAGAGTACACAAACCCCATGTGGGTACCCATGTGGGTAGAGTACACAAACCCCATGTGGGTACCCATGTGGGTAGAGTACACAAACCCCATGTGGGTACCCATGTGGGTAGAGTACACAAACCCCATGTGGGTACCCATGTGGGTAGAGTACACAAACCCCATGTGGGTACCCATGTGGGTAGAGTACACAAACCCCATGTGGGTACCCATGTGGGTAGAGTACACAAACCCCATGTGGGTAGAGTACACAAACCCTATGTGGGTAGAGTACACAAACCCTATGTGGGTAGAGTACACAAACCCTATGTGGGTAGAGTACACAAACCCTATGTGGGTACCCATGTGGGTAGAGTACAAAAACCCCATGTGGGTAGAGTACACAAACCCTATGTGGGTACCCATGTGGGTAGAGTACACAAACCCCATGTGGGTAGAGTACACAAACCCCATGTGGGTAGAGTACACAAACCCCATGTGGGTAGAGTACACAAACCCCATGTGGGTAGAGTACACAAACCCCATGTGGGTAGAGTACACAAACCCCATGTTGGTAGAGTACACAAACCCCATGTTGGTAGAGTACACAAACCCCATGTTGGTAGAGTACACGAACCCAGCTAGAACAACAACAGTTTCACGTGAAGAAAACAATAGCATTCCCTCGCCCGTTGGAAGCAAGGAAATAAAATCTGCGCTAACACGTGTAGAAATATACACATAAGTAAATATACTACACACAGGCGTAGCTGGGGGGGTGGGGGGGGGGCTATCACGTTACAGCTCTTGGTGACGGTACGTTCTTGTTACTTTTAATACTTCATCATTTCCTGTTCGTGTATAAGATGCACAAGGCAGATGAAGCAGAGTTAATCTGTTTCATTGACATCGGTATACAGGGGATAGTTTGATCAGCATTATGCCCAGCCGTCTTAATTTCCCTAACGTGAATCAGGTACCCATTAGAGCTGGGTGGACTCAGGGACCTCCTACATATTTAACTTTTAATACCTGCAATTTCAAAGTTGTATCGCCATAAAACCACCATTTTCCGCTCTTAAAACCCTAATGTAAAATATGTGTATTAAAAAAAAAAAATTGACCCTCTTTCCTCCCCCCCCCCATCGAATGTAGTCTACGCCACTGAAAGAACGTGTTGTTGTACGTGGGTAATGTTTTCACACGGACAACTGTCTCTCCTGCATGTTTGTTTATTATGTTCTTATTGATAATCCGAAACTTGATACTCGATAAACCAGGTATCGCCGATAACGATACTTTAACCCTCAGTATTAAGTATTTGGTTGAAGAATAGTCCGTACGATTACTGTGGTATTGGTAATCAATCATCATCGTTCACGTGAACCCCTTGTGGAGCATAGGGACACAACCACACCTCTGCATTGTACTCGGTTCTGGACGATTCCTCCAAGTTGGGCCTACGATATTCCGTCTGCTTCAGCTGACCTGTTCCATGTTTGTTTTAGCCTACCTACTTTCCTATTTCCTTGAGGATTCCAATCTAGTGCCTGTTTGGTGATGTTGGTTTATGCAGGGTCTGTCCAATCCATCCCCATTTGCGCTATTGTATTTTTTGGTATTCAATGCGTATCCTTCATTATAGAGTCCGGTAGTGAAATTATAGCTGTGTTATTGTCATTTAATCATTGGTTAGTCATTGAAGATCTTTACATGAGGTACAATCATGTAGTGTTAATGTAACATTGCGCAATTTTCCCGGGTTGAAGAACATGCTTATGAGTAGAGATGTAAACAAAAGCAGATCTCGTCAGACGACGGGAGCCAAGCGAGAGTTAGACGTATAAATGTATGTTTAGGATGGCAGCACATGGCCGTTATCAATTAATATGGGATGGGGGGAGGGTAGATAAATTTAAACAATCTGGAAGCTATTTGTTTGTGTAATTGGCTTTAAAAGGTATATTTTAGTAGCATTATCACTTCATCATTGGGATTAACTTGAGTCGAAACCTTTGAATTCAGGTTCACTGCTCTAAAATTGATTTCAACATTTCTACATCTAATTTTACTTTAATCCGCTTAAACAAATTAATGTTTGATGTACATTTTATTACGGTTTACTTAGAACGGACTGCCATGGCCGTCTAAAATATCCGTGTACAAGCTGCACAAGCCTGTGTTAGTTTGATGATTTAGGACCCAAAGTCTAAAATACCGTCTGCAATTTCACGTGAGCTAGATTACTAAGTACCCTATCTAGTAGAGTATGCGTAGAGGGTCCTAAATAAGGCTCCTAACTTTAGTCGTTAGATCCAAAAAAGGGCCCTAATTGATGCGATCCTAAATAAGGACCCCAAACTCCTATCGGTATGTGTGCAGGAATACAGCGTTGTTTGTGCACACCACTGCCTCTTGGTGTCGGCGTGCACCGTGCAGCTGCTCGTAAAAGTGCACGCCACTGCGCACGATGCCTAGGTGTTGTGGCGCTGAAGGTTAAAGTTCACGTGGAACTTTAGAGTGGAATCTAATTGCTGCGATGACAAGACTGGGCTAACACACACGGCTAAAGATCCCCTCCCCCTACAGCTGTTTAGTTTTGAACAGCCCTGTTTGTTTTTTGCCAGCATCCGAGGTTTTGATGGTTCAAAAAAAAAATTTGGTCGATATAGACATCTCGCTGTGTAATTTTGAATGTACGTATAGATTAGTGTGTAGAATAGTTTAAAATAGTTTGTGTACAAATGTATTCTACTTGTTTAACGTTGTGTACAGCAGTACATATTTGTACACGCATGGTAAATAAGTAAATAACCTTTCGACCTTAGGTCTTCATCAGAAATACTGTAAACCTCTTGTTGTTAGCTTACAAATTCTCATTTCGACCCCGTCAGCTGATGTTGTTGACTGGTGACCCGACACGTATTTACAACCTTTCATCTTCCCCCACCCCCACCCTCTCATCACCTCTACACCCCTCATCCCACCCCCCTTCTTCATTTGACCTCCACACGTACCACCGCCGCCCCCGTGACAACTTATCTAGGTCATGTATTGACCGCGTCAGCTCGATCTGCATGCCTGTGTTGTTTACATGTGTTGTTGGTAGACGCGTGCTGTTTACATGTGTTGTCGGTGGACGCGTGCTGTTTACATGTGTTGTCGGTGGACGCGTGTTGTTTACATGTGTTGTCGGTAGACGCGTGTTGTTTGCATGTGTTGTCGGTAGACGCGTGTTGTTTACATGTGTTGTCGGTAGACGCGTGCTGTTTACATGTGTTGTCGGTAGACGCGTGTTGTTTACATGTGTTGTATGGAGACGCGTGCTGTTTACATGTGTTGTATGGAGACGCGTGCCGTTTGTTTACATGTTACATGGAGAAAGGTGCTGTTCGTTTATGATATACGGAGAAGCGTGCGGTTTGTTTACATGTGTTGTATGGAGACGCGTGATGTGTACATATGCTGTCTGTAGAAGTGTGCGGTTTGTTTATATGTGTTGTATGGAGACGCGTGCAGTTTGTTTACATGTGTTGTATGGAGACGCGTGATGTGTACATGTGCCGTCGGTAGAAGTGTGCGGTTTGTTTACATGTGTTGTCGGTAGACGCGTGATGTTTGTTTACATGTGCTGTCTGTAGAAGTGTGCGGTTTGTTTACATGTGTTGTCGGTAGACGCGTGCTGTTTACATGTGTTGTATGGAGACGCGTGCAGTTTGTTTACATGTTACATGTAGACAGGTGCTGTTCGTTTATATGATATACGGAGAAGCGTGCGATTTGTTTACATGTGTTCCAATGAGACGCGTGTCGTGTGTTCCACTCGTGTCATCACTCGCTGACTTATCTATTCTCTTAAACAAGTGGTAAACTCTGTCTATAATGGTCTAGTGATGTTTCTTCGTATGTCTTTTACACATGTTAGTTTACATGAGGGATACACATTAAAGTGGTATTTTTTGTGTGTATGTACTCTAAAACTCTGGTGACCCCGCGCGCATGTGCGGGGGGGGGGGGGTACTTTTAAAGTGTTAAAAAACAATGCCTGTACATGTTATCGTAATTGTGAATAGTGTTGTGTATCAGTTAACAATCTCAGGCACAGACGAACAATAAGCTTCATGTAACGCTGACTAAAAGAAAACGTCTCTGTGTAGAAATGCGTGGCAGTATCGATAGGGGAGGTGGGATTAGGCTCTAGTGTGTGCTCTCCTAACTCATGGAGGTGTGTGTATGACATTTATCTCTTATGGGATTAGGCCCTAGTGTGTGCTCTCCTAAATCATGGAGGTGTGTGTATGACATTTATCTCTTACCCCTAGTTGTTTTATTTTTTTTAAACCGTTATGCTGGGTCACGTGATTAGATTATCTTGTTTACGGTGGTTTGTCTTCAACGAATCTGATTGAAAACAGCTAAATTTGTTCGAATGGAGAGGTGGGGGAGGGGTGGGGAGAGCTTCGGTTAGCGATAATGAGAGCAGATGTGTTTTTGATTCCTTGTTGACGTCTGCTGCTAGCAGTACGACGTTGTTGTTTTTTTAAACTCAAAGAAAAACATCCACATCCAACAAGGCGTATTACTTACGATTGTCATGGGGGGGGGGGGGGGCTCAGAACACCTAAGGGGTGGGAGGGATTAAACCCCACGGGGTGGAGTGAGTGACGGAACGCTTATTAACGGTGGGGGTTAACCCTCCCCCCCCCCCCCCCCACACACAATACCCTCCCCCTTTCGTCCGACTATTTCAAAAACGTGTCAAGAAGTCAGCCGAGGCAATACATCGTAAAATCTGTACATCAGTATGCGATTACTAATTATATGACATTCATATGGGCTTAATTTACTTCATCGCTCAATTGGTGGGGAGGGGGCTCTACAAATGATTGTTTCCTTAGCCCAGCTCTGAGAACATAAGCTTACAAGGCTACTTAATAAGCCCTTTTACCGCAATATTTAGGGGCTTCTTAATACGTGGAGTTTGTCTCGAAGCCCATCATGACTTGACTGATCTTACCAAAAGGGGAATTTTTTTAGGCCTCTAATCCAATACTGCGGTCTGCGTCAGTGGTTGTCACTTAATGTGACGCTTTTACAGTCAGCTAGTGACACTGTAAGTCAGCTAGTGACACTGTCACAGTCAGCTAGTGACACTGTCACAGTCAGCCAGTGACCCTGTCAGTCAGCTAGTGACACTGTCACAGTCAACTAGTGACACTGTCACAGTCAGCTAGTGACACTGTCACAGTCAACTAGTGACACTGTAAGTCAGCCAGTGCTCTGTCAGTCAGCTAGTGACACTGTCAGTCAACTAGTGACACTGTCACAGTCAGCTAGTGACACTGTCACAGTCAGCTAGTGACACTGTCACAGTCAGCCAGTGACCCTGTCAGTCAGCTAGTGACACTGTCACAGTCAGCCAGTGACCCTGTCACAGTCAGCTAGTGACACTGTCACAGTCAGCCAGTGACACTGTCACAGTCAGCTAGTGACACTGTCACAGTCAGCTAGTGACACTGTCACAGTCAGCTAGTGACACTGTCTCAGTCAGCTAGTGACACTGTCAGTCAGCTAGTGACACTGTCACAGTCAGCTAGTGACACTGTCACAGTCAGCTAGTGACACTGTAAGTCAGCCAGTGACCCTGTCAGTCAGCTAGTGACACTGTCACAGTCAACTAGTGACACTGTCACAGTCAGCTAGTGACACTGTCACAGTCAGCTAGTGACACTGTCACAGTCAACTAGTGACACTGTCACTGTCAGCCAGTGACACAGTGACACTGTCAGTGTCAGCCAATAATGCTGTCACTACTGGTGTCGCACTAAGCAAACATTGAGTGTTGCCAGTCACGGTTCAGCTGTCCTCACCTAGATACGCCCCAGTACTCAACACTACAGGTGTGCTGGGTTACCTGAGTGGGGGGTGGGGGGGTAAGTCTGGTACAGGAGGTGTCTGAGAATTAGAGCAGAGTTTACCTGTGACATAGATTTGTGTTGTATGACCTAGATTGTGTGTGGGTATGTGTGTACCTTATGAACATAGGGTTTATCTCTACAGGCATGGACTCTGTTTTACTGTGGTTAATGTGTACTTGTATGTGTGTTCACTATTTGTATTTGAGGACGCTATTTGTGTGTCAGGTCACTAGTTGTGTGTCAGGTCACCAGTTGTGTGTCAGGTCACTAGTTGTGTGTCAGGTCACCAGTTGTGTGTCAGGTCACTAGTTGTGTGTCAGGTCACTAGTTGTGTGTCAGGTCACTAGTTGTGTGTCAGGTCACTAGTTGTGTGTCAGGTCACTAGTTGTGTGTCAGGTCACTAGTTGTGTGTCAGGTCACTAGTTGTGTGTCAGGTCACTAGTTGTGTGTCAGGCCACTAGTTGTGTCTCAGGTCACTAGTTGTGTCTCAGGTCACTAGTTGTGTTTCAGGTCACTAGTTGTGTCTCAGGTCACCAGTTGTGTGTCAGGTCACCAGTTGTGTGTCAGGTCACCACTTGTGTAGGGGTCACTAGTTGTGTGTCAGGTCACTAGTGGTGTGTTTCAGGTCACTAGTGGTGTGTTTCAGGTCAATAGTGGTGTGTTTCAGGTCACTAGTTGTGTGTCAGGTCACTATGAATGTCACTATTAGTGTGTAGGGGTCACTATTTGCCTGTTCACTTGTAAGTTGCCTGATCTTGAAAAGGGTTAAGTTCACTGTGTTTGATCAGTGTGAAAAAGTAGTTAATGTCTCCTTGATTGATCTAAAACTTTGATAGTTTTCTTTATATTCAGTCTAGTTTTTTTATAACTATTCTCTTATTCTGTCCATTGTTTTCATGATAGTTCTTTCCCTTTTTATTATAACATACTCTCCCTTTTTTAAAAGGGAGATAATGCTCTTTTACTTGACCATTCTCCCCATTTTTAATTAAATCTAAAATATTTTCCTCATAAAATACTCACTAAAAATGAGAGGCACTAAAAATAGGAACTATCAAGAAGAAAAAAGCATTTCATAAATAAAACCACAGATTCAGATTCCTAAAAACAATTTTAAAAGTTGTTTGGAAGAGTGTATATTCTGGAGTTACTGTATTAGATGTGTGCTTCTATAATTTCACCTTAGTTTATTGAAATTTTTACATTCATTTTTCATAAGATACTCCCCTTCCCCCCCCCCCTCCCCCTTATTTAAATAGCCTGGTTTGTTTATATTTTATGCTGGATAATACAATGCAGTCGTGGCTTCCCTCCCCTTTGTCTATCATTACTACTGCATACAACTACAGGCTCACAAGATCCATTATTCTGTTTACACTTTGTCTGGTTGTATAAAAACCTAAAGAAAGTTTAATTGATTTTTGAATTAGTCTGTAGAATGTAGTCAATAATGGTAATAGAAAAGTCTTTGACTGGGTTGTAGGTTTACTGTGGGTTTACTCTGGGCTTACAGGAGATAAGGTGGATTTTTAAGTTGTACTGTAGACTTATGGTCCATTAATGGAACAGATTAAATAAAAAAAATTAGCTGAATAGACTATGTGATCATAAAATGATTTTTACCAAACAAAAAAAAGGTAGAAAATTACCACAAATGAATAATGACTGAAGTGAATGAAAATATTGGCAAAACAATGTCATTATCTCTAAACAAGGAGAAATGGTGTAGGACTGATTTCATGAGGAACTATCACATTCTTCTTTTATTGTAATGGCTAGTCATCATAGAGATACTTTGGGACATTTTGATGTCAATTTTTTATGCTAATTTTGTGTAAATAATGTATGCTGATGTGGTGCCAATTCTTATGCTGATGTGATGCAAATTATGTGGTGTGAATTGTTTATGAAAATGTGGTGTAAATTGTTTATGCAAATGTGGTGTAAATTGTTTTTGCTAATATACAGTAAATTACTTTTTCTGAAGTGGTGTAAATTGTTGATGCTAATGTGGTGTAAATTGTTGATGCTAATGTGGTGTAAATTGTTGATGCTAATGTGCTGTAATTTGTTGATGCTAATGTGGTGTAAATCTTGAATCTCCCAGGAGAGGCCAGTGTGGAAATGGAAGAAGACTTGAAGGATCCCCTCCAGCTGGTCAAGGAGTTGGTCCTGCTGATTGTGGAGGCCAGGACCCCAGACCTGTCCATCAAAGGGAGGGTGGAGGGCCCACACTGTCCCGTCATTAGAGGACGTCCCGCACACAAGTGTAACGCAGAAAAGTTTGAGGTGAGTACACTGGTAGTCCATTCATTAACTTGGTTATTGATTTTTGTACTCAGTTGTTGGTAGTACACTGGTAGTCCATTCATTAACTTGGTTATTGATTTTTGTACTCAGTTGTTGGTAGTACAGTGGTAGCCCATTCATTAACTTGGTTATTGATTTTTGTACTCAGTTGTTGGTAGTACAGTGGTAGCCCATTCATTAACTTGGTTATTGATTTTTGTACTCAGTTGTTGGTAGTACAGTGGTAGTCCATTCATTAACTTGGTTATTGATTTTTGTACTCAGTTGTTGGTAGTACAGTGGTAGCCCATTCATTAACTTGGTTATTGATTTTTGTACTCAGTTGTTGGTAGTACAGTGGTAGCCCATTCATTAACTTGGTTATTGATTTTTGTACTCAGTTGTTGGTAGTACAGTGGTAGCCCATTCATTAACTTGGTTATTGATTTTTGTTGTTGGTAGTACAGTGGTAGCCCATTCATTAACTTGGTTATTGATTTTTGTTGTTGGTAGTACAGTGGTAGCCCATTCATTAACTTGGTTATTGATTTTTGTACTCAGTTGTTGGTAGTACAGTGGTAGCCCATTCATTAACTTGGTTATTGATTTTTGTACTCAGTTGTTGGTAGTACAGTGGTAGCCCATTCGTTAACTTAATTATTGATTTTTGTACTGAGTTTGTTGGTAGTACACTGGTAGCCCATTCATTAACTTGGTTATTGATTTTTGTACTCAGTTGTTGGTAGTACATTGGTAGTCCATTCATTAACTTGGTTATTGATTTTTGTACTCAGTTGTTGGTAGTACAGTGGTAGCCCATTCATTAACTTGGTTATTGATTTTTGTACTCAGTTGTTGGTAGTACATTGGTAGTCCATTCATTAACTTGGTTATTGATTTTTGTTGTTGGTAGTACAGCAGTAGTCCATTCATTAACTTGGTTATTGATTTTTGTACTGAGTTTGTTGATGGTGAATGATGCAACAGTTGGTTGTGTGCACCCAATGGCCTGTGTTCAATTTGTAAATAAATCATTCAGTAGGGCAAGATTTGTATTGGTTTGTGTACCAGCTGAATACACAAAGTTATGGGGATAGGGGATTTATGGAACAGCCATATACATAAGTTATGGGGATAGGGGATTTATGGAACAGCCATATACATAAGTTATGGGGATAGGGGATTTATGGAACAGCCAAATATATAAGTTATGGGGATAGGGGATTTATGGAACAGCCAAATACATAAGTTATGGGGATAGGGGATTTATGGAACAGCCAAATACATAAGTTATGGGGATAGGGGATTTATGGAACAGCCATATACATAAGTTATGGGGATAGGGGATTTATGGAACAGCCAAATATATAAGTTATGGGGATAGGGGATTTATGGAACAGCCATATACATAAGTTATGGGGATAGGGGATTTATGGAACAGCCAAATATATAAGTTATGGGGATAGGGGATTTATGTAAAGTTCCTCTTTAGACCTTTAGTGGTCCATTGGGCAGATTAAGTTGAGTTGATGTTTCTTGGCCAAGGCATGTGAAAGGATGGTTTGGTTTGGTCAGCACTATGCTGAGCCGCCTTTACTTATCCCAACTTAAGTCAGGTACCCATCAGAGCTGAGTTGACTCAGGGATATCCTACCGTCACAACGTTCTATGCTCTACCATTCAACCTTGCAGTCGCAGACTGAGCATTTAGTGGCCTCACAAGTCTAATATCAGCTAAACCTATAGGAAAAATATTTTCATTCTTACTCTTAAATGTACACAAAATTGCAATGGAAAAAATTAACAATATCAGAGTTAGTTTTTCCTTGACCAATGTATATAATAGAGCTGGCCAATTTAACTGTAGAGCTGGCCGTTATTTAAAGTGATGATGATGTGTGTCCCTCCCCAGTGTTTTGATGTTTGTCTCCCTCCCCAGTGCTTGCGAGCCAGTGAGTTCTGTTACCTAGCAACCAGACTCTGGCAGAACAACATCCCCATCTGCCTGGACATCCTCCTGTTCCCAGACTGCCCACACGGCAGGCAGGAGGCTCTGGTCATAGATGGCGCCGTGACCAGGTCCAGTACAGAGAGCTCCCTACTGGTGGAGAAGTGGATCATTGATGGCTCGAAAAGACGGTAGGAAAATAATTTATTAGCTCGTTTTTGTTTAACTATCTCAGTACTGGGCTGCCATTTGCTTTAGTTATTTTTAGCTACTAAAACTATTTATAGTTAACCTTTCAGATCTGGGGTTCGGCCGTGCAGTTGAAGTAGAGTTCACCTGTTTGTGTGATCTTTGTATTTGAAGGGATAGTGTGGACAGCACTATGATTAACCCTTTTTTTCCCTTACGTGGGTCAGGTACCCATAAGATCTGAGTGGACTCAGGGACTCTTATAGACTCTAGCCCAGAATCTGTACTCTGCACTACCATCCAACCAAGCCAAATGGGTCAGGTACCCATAAGAGCTGGGTGAACTCAGGGACTCTTATAGACTCTAGCCCAGAATCTGTACTCTGCACTACCATCCAACCAAGCCAAATGGGTCAGGTACCCATAAGAGCTGGGTGAACTCAGGGACATCTTTTAGACTAGCCCAGGATCTGTACTCTGCACTACCATCCAACCAAGCCAAATGGGTCAGGTACCCATAAGAGCTGGGTGGACTCAGGGACATCTTATAGACTCTAGCCCAGGATCTGCACTACCATCCAACCAAGCCAAATGGGTCAGGTACCCATAAGAGCTGGGTGAACTCAGGGACTCTTATAGACTCTAGCCCAGGATCTGTACTCTGCACTACCATCCAACCAAGCCAAATGGGTCAGGTACCCATAAGAGCTGGGTGGACTCAGGGACTCTTATAGACTCTAGCCCAGGATTAGTACTCTGCACTACCATCCAACCAAGCCAAATGGGTCAGGTACCCATAAGAGCTGGGTGGACTCAGGGACATCTTATAGACTCTAGCCCAGGATCTGCACTACCATCCAACCAAGCCAAATGGGTCAGGTACCCATAAGAGCTGGGTGGACTCAGGGACTCTTATAGACTCTAGCCCAGGATCTGTACTCTGCACTACCATCCAACCAAGCCAAATGGGTCAGGTACCCATAAGAGCTGGGTGAACTCAGGGACATCTTATAGACTCTAGCCCAGGATCTGTACTCTGCACTACCATCCAACCAAGCCAAATGGTTCAGGTACCCATAAGAGCTGGGTGAACTCAGGGACATCTTTTAGACTAGCCCAGGATCTGTACTCTGCACTACCATCCAACCAAGCCAAATGGGTCAGGTACCCATAAGAGCTGGGTGGACTCAGGGACATCTTATAGACTCTAGCCCAGGATCTGCACTACCATCCAACCAAGCCAAATGGGTCAGGTACCCATAAGAGCTGGGTGGACTCAGGGACATCTTATAGACTCTAGCCCAGGATCTGTACTACCATCCAACCAAGCCAAATGGGTCAGGTACCCATAAGAGCTGGGTGAACTCAGGGACTCTTATAGACTCTAGCCCAGAATCTGTACTCTGCACTACCATCCAACCAAGTCAAATGGGTCAGGTACCCATAAGAGCTGGGTGAACTCAGGGACTCTTATAGACTCTAGCCCAGGATCTGTACTCTACACTACCATCCAACCAAGCCGTCCCATTCCATTGTAAAAGTTAAATTAATATTATTTTTAAACCATTGACCATCCACTATACTGTAGTTCTGTGTCATCTGTTAAGGTAAAAAGTGTTTACACCTACAGTTTATGATGTACATCAGGGGTCTCCAAACTACGGCCCGCGGCCTGCGAGGTCCTCTCATCCGGCCCGCTGCGAACGTTTTGTCCACGGAATAAATGTTTATCAGAGGTGGCTGAGAAACTATGGCCAGAAAATTGAAAACAATTTGAAAATGTAGCTTTGGGTGCAAATACCATTGCCCGCCGTGTTGCAGACATTGGTGAAAATATTGTGACTCAAATAGCGAAAAATGCAAGCAAGTTTCGCCATTTTTTAATTGTAATGGATCAGTTGCTGGACAGCTGTTCAACTGCTTATGTTCATTAGAGGTGTGGATGCAGACATAAATATAACATAAGAGCTGGCTTCCCTACATAGAATGTGTGGCACTGTTACTGGAGAGAATATAGATAGTTCAAAGACATGTTAAAAGATAGAAACACAGAATCGCAAGATTTACCCTATTTCAGAGCAGTAAGATGGCTAAATTTTTCTGAGCAGAGTATTTAAGTTAAGAAAGGAAATAGGTGACTTCCTTGAAAGTAAAGGCAAGCCACAAGCTGATGTACTTACTGTCTGATGAAGAGTGGGTATAGAAATTGGCCTCTGCTGCAAACATAACTAGTCATTTAAATTTTCTGAACCCAAAACTACAAGAGATGGAAATTCAGTTTCTGATCTATACACCCACCTAAAGGCTTTCAGATCCAAACTTGTCATGTTTTTGGAACAAGTTCAAGCCAACAACTTACGCACTCTCAGTAGTGCAAGGTCTTTAGGCTGAAGCAACCACTGAGTTCCCCATGTCATTTGTATACGAGATCATCAAAGACTTCAAGCGGTTTTTTGACTTGGATTCAAGGGCAGAAAAAAGTGAGACTGTTTCAGAACCCATTTGAAGCAAATGTGGCTAGTTGCAAAGATGAACTGCAGCTGGAGGTCACTAGAGACACGTTCAAAGAAGGGCGGGTGGGTTTTTATAGGTTTTTTCAAAAGGAAGATTTTCCTAATATTAAAACTTTTGCATCAAAGTACCTTTCAAATTTTCAAAACAAGATACCTGTGTGAACAAATATTTTCAAGATTGAAATACGTGAAGAACAATTTGAGAGCAAACTTGGACCTCGAGGTGCTTTTGGCCACCGACAGTGTTTCTTTCAGAGTTTTTCCTCCGGGGGGGGGGGGGGGGGGGGGACGACGACGACAATTGAAATTTGTTTATATTTCTAGATAAATTATATTTCTTTAAGGGGGTGGGGGGAACTGCACACGTTCTTCGAAGAGATGTCTTGAAGAAACTCTGGCCCTTAAACTGATATGCGGCCCTCGGGCTGAAAAGTTTGGAGACCCCTTCTCTATACTGTAGTTCTGTTTACACATAGTTTATGATGGCTATGTAAATAGAACAGTACACATAAATGTTTTAATATTTTCAACTTGCAATCCTTTTATTTTAAATCAGAGTTATGTCCCATATGTTATTACCCAAAGCAATAATGTTTAGGTGAAAAATGTACACTTTTAGAATGGCCGTGTAAATATAAGATTGAACATAAATTAAAGTGCTGTTATCTTTGAACCTGCAGGCAAGATGAAGGCCTGTCGTCCAATATGCTGCTACAGGCTGTCAGGTCCTACCTGCATTTCTCACAGATCAGCTCCTGGCTCTACTCCATTGGTGGCAAGTTGCCTGGTACCTTAGCCTACAGGTGGGTTCACTATTGGTGGCAGGTTGCCTGGTACCTTAGCCTACAGGTGGGTTCTCTATTGGTGGCAAGTTGCCTGGTACCTTAGCCTACAGGTGGGTTCTCTATTGGTGGCAAGTTGCCTGGTACCTTAGCCTACAGGTGGGTTCTCTATTGGTGGCAAGTTGCCTGGTACCTTAGCCTACAGGTGGGTTCTCTATTGGTGGCAAGTTGCCTGGTACCTTAGCCTACAGGTGGGTTCACTATTGGTGGCAAGTTGCCTGGTACCTTAGCCTACAGGTGGGTTCTCTATTGGTGGCAAGTTGCCTGGTACCTTAGCCTACAGGTGGGTTCTCTATTGGTGGCAAGTTGCCTGGTACCTTAGCCTACAGGTGGGTTCTCTATTGGTGGCAAGTTGCCTGGTACCTTAGCCTACAGGTGGGTTCTCTATTGGTGGCAAGTTGCCTGGTACCTTAGCCTACAGGTGGGTTCTCTATTGGTGGCAAGTTGCCTGGTACCTTAGCCTACAGGTGGGTTCTCTATTGGTGGCAAGTTGCCTGGTACCTTAGCCTACAGGTGGGTTCTCTATTGGTGGCAAGTTGCCTTGTACCTTAGCCTACAGGTGGGTTCACTATTGGTGGCAAGTTGCCTGGTACCTTAGCCTACAGGTGGGTTCTCTATTGGTGGCAAGTTGCCTGGTACCTTAGCCTACAGGTGGGTTCTCTATTGGTGGCAAGTTGCCTGGTACCTTAGCCTACAGGTGGGTTCTCTATTGGTGGCAAGTTGCCTGGTACCTTAGCCTACAGGTGGGTTCTCTATTGGTGGCGATTTGCCTGGTACCTTAGCCTACAGGTGGGTTCTCTATTGGTGGCAGGTTGCCTGGTACCTTAGCCTACAGGTGGGTTCTCTATAGGTGGCAAGTTGCCTGGTACCTTAGCCTACAGGTGGGTTCTCTATTGGCGGCGAGTTGCCTGGTACCTTAGCCTACAGGTGGGTTCTCTAGTGGGCCCAGGTGGTTTATTCTGGATACTTTTTAGGATATACAGTTGGGGGTTCATGTTCTATCATGCAAAGAATGTTCGGTATATAAAGTAAGGGGTTTGGTGTTGGGTCATGTAAAAAATATTTTGGTATTTACAGAAAAGGGATTGGTGTTCTTTAATGTAATGAACATTTCAGTTTGTGAAGTAAGGGGCTGGTGTTCTTTTGTGTAAAGAAAGATACAGCAAAGGGGTTGGTGTTCTGTAATGTAAAGAACTTTTTAGTATATAAAATCGGGGGTTGGAAATCTTTTTATCTAAAGAATATTTGGGTATTTACAGTTAGGAGGTGGGTGTTGATTCATATAAGAACAGTTTAGTATGTAAAGTAGGGGTTTGGTGTTATTTTGTGTAAAGAATATTTTAAGCACCTACCTATTTGCCATTCTCATTTGACATATTTTAGAGTTACCTTGAGTTAAGTATAAAAAGTTAGTCAAGTAAAGTTCCCTTTTTGACCCTGATGGTCCATGGGGCAAGTGAAGTAGAGTTCACCTGTTTATGTGACCTCCACATATGAAGGTCAGCACTATGGTTAGCCACCTTTACTTTCCCTAACTTGAGTTAGGTACCCATCAGAGTTGTCAGTTGATCATAGACACTTTAAATCTGGATAAGAATTTTATCCTAACATCTCGCCTTTTTACGGTTAAGCTACAGGTTTTTTTCTAACTAAAAATAATTGAGGAAACTGACTAAAAAATGTGATCCTCCCTAACACAGGGTGTATGCACCAGGTGAAGACGCCAGCCTTGAATTCCCCCAGCCACCAGACCTGCACAAATTCCCCATATGCCACGCCCACCACAACGCCATCACTGTCAGTGTCACATCCTTGAGACGTCAGCAGAACGTACCCCAGATTGTCTGCGGGATAGAAGACCCAGCCCCCAGCCCCACCCAGGCTTGGGGCCCTGAAGACATGGGAGACCCCCACTCCAAGGGAGGCTGGACACACAACGGCACCCAAGCTTCAAGCGTCACGCCTAAAGGAGGAAAAGTAAAAATGAAATCAGTCGCTTCAGGAGACAGCACTGCTCTGCCTTCAAAAAAAAGTCCCGAATCTTTCAAAAATCTGGATAAGAAAAATATTTCTAAAACCTGCAGTGGGGATGTGTCTAAAGGAAGTTTGTTGCTTCAAGCTAGAACTAATGTCACAGGTTCCTTCATGTCTTTAGGGCAGCAGCCCAGGAAAGATAAGCCAAGGAGCCAGCAGGCGGCATCTGGCGCCAGTGTGGCTGGGAAGTTCTCCAGTCTGGGTGCCGGGGACGGAGGCGACTGCTGGCACTTGACCAGCATGAGAGAGTTTGTCAGGAAATCTTTTGGTCAGTCTGTCGAAGCGGCGCCGGAGAGTCCACGCTGGGCGGACGCTTCCGGACAGGAAGTGGTGTGTGGGCACGAGTGTGTGGGGTCGGACAGGTCAGTCCAGTGTGGGGGATCACCCCAGGCCAGGCAGCAGTTCGGTGATAAAGTTGATCTGAATAAAAAGTTTGCGGCAAGCTTGAAGAACGAGGAAGTGGGTTTTAATCTGGATGGCAACAGGCGAAAGGGGGCTAGGGTTAAGAAAAAGGATGGGGACAAAGACCTGCGGATTGAGCAGAGGAAGCAGAGTAGATCATATGACGACGGACATGTCACGAAAGAAAGTGCTGTATGTTTAGCGTGTGAAGCAGGGCAGAAGAGTCCTGATGATTCTCAAGCTTTCATTCACAAAAAGAAAAAAGAGCTCTACAAATTGCGGGATAACTCTGAGAGAGCTATGTTTCTGCCATACAGTTCTGGGAAAGACAAGAGCTCATGGCGCAGCAGACAAAGTGCCGGGAATATTTCCTCTGTCTACAACTGCCATGAAGACAATGGGTTTTTGCATACCAAGAAAGGCAGACCTGGTCATTTCAGGTCTAAGACAGAACCACAGACTTGCTATAATTTCTTGAAGAAGACTCCGAGCGACGGCTCTGACAAACAGAAAAAGCTGACCATCTCACAGAGAGAAGCAAACGAAGAAGAATTTATCCGGAAACTTTCCGACCGCCTGTCTCTTGTTAACCTGTCGCCTGAGGATCCGTGGCACCCTCGGACAGCCAAACAGCAGCACGTCCAGGAGCTGCTGGACTGTTCGGCTGTGTTGAGGAGTTCCAAAGACAGAAACCAGTGGTCAGTCCCGAAGAAAATTCCCCAAACAAAACCCGGTGCCGGTAGATTAAGTTCTAGCTCAGCCCTGGACATGAACCCAGGATACAAGACACCCCCTGCTGGGTCATCTGTTCTGTCAGAGCTGTCCATCTGTGTGACGTCGGATTTGGCAGAGGATTCTGACACGACGCCAGTGCCGTCACCCAATGAGACGCCGCGCTCAAAGTCTGTCAGTGAGAGCCTGGTGAAGTCTGTGGCGGAGAAGACTGTCAGACAGAACTGGCACGACTACCAGCAGTCGCTCGCAGACAACCAACCCTCTCTATACCTCTCTGACCAGGCTTCGAGAAGCCACGCCAACCATGACGCCAACCAAACAACACAGACGACTTACAGACAAGAAACATCTTGCCAACCTTCTTCCAGTCCAACTTTTCATGGACAAGCATTTCACCCATCCCAACACATCCCCAGCACATCCTATCATAACACATTTCAAGACAAGCATCCCACAGACTTCTTTGACCATCAGGACTACAACAAACATTCACTCTTCAAATCTAGCTTCACCCAGACATCCAATCACACAGATCCTGAAGATTTTGAGCCGTATCTTTCTAATCCAAGTTTTGATCCCACCCCACACAGCACCACCTCCGGCGTCAAACAAACCTCCAGAAAAATATTTGAGGAGAATCTGCTTCCCTTGGTCTCCTACGATGCAGACAGCGACTCGTTTCAAAAAGTGGAGCAGAATTCAAACAAGAACATTCTCCACAGCCCTAAAGTTCTGTTCTCCTGTGACGTACCCAGCAGGAGTTCTGTCCCATCTGGCAAGTGTATTGATTTCACTGAAACCTTGGAGTCGGATTTTTTTAAGTCTAGAATCTGTGACGTGGTCAGTCCGGAAGCGATCGGCAGCTACTTGTCAAATTTGTCAGCGTTGACAGTAGACGTTGATGTGGTTGATGATGTGACGGACACGGAAATTGTAAAAAATGGCGCTCAAGCTTCAGACGGCTTTGACAATGATCAGGTGATTAAAGCCAGCAACAGAACTCATACGAATGGAGAAATTAAAAACTATGACCATGACTCCAATCATGATATAAATAAAGAAACTAAAAACTATGATCATGACTCAAATCATGATGATAGATTTAGCAAAGTTTATAAAGAACATAGAAAACACGGGACTGGTGAACATGATGTGAAGGCTCGGCGACAGCTGAGTTATTGCCCCTTCTTTGATGAGAGTTCACCCCCTTTCTTTGACCAGTACCAAAAGTTCAAATCACCAGACGGCAGTGACCAAACAGTAAATGGAACCGACATTCATCAGTCCGAAACAGCCACACCATCCCCAACGATTTCATCCTTATCTTCTTCATCGTCATCATCCTCTTCGTCATCCAATTCATCTTTTCATGCTGCACCTCATTTGAACTGCTCCATGCAGAATGAGAATTCTAAGAAATACCAGACACTGAATGAAACTGAAATGAACAACAGACACATAGCTAAAAGTAAATCTCCACAAACAAAACATCTGCATCTTCAAATCTCTTCCTTGGAGACCAGTGGTCTAGACCGAACCAGGGAATCTCTTCACACGACTGTTCAAGATACTCTAGCCACTCCAAGTGAAGCACTCACCATTCCCCCACCACCCTCAACTTCGTCCATTGCAAACAACAAAACGTGCCATAATCCCACTAGTCTTTCACTGGCTGGCCAAGTGCAGCCTTTAACTCAGGACAAAATCAAACCTCAAGAAATATCTTACTCTGACCTTGACACCGCTACCTTGTGTGTGAGTAACATTGAAGCACCTGCACCTCATGACACCTACATCAGCACAGACGAAAGTGCCGAGACTGTTCCAGAATCTTCGCAGCTACCCGCTATCAAACCAGACGTGTCTGATACAGTGTTGTCTGAACCAGGAACATCACCATACCATGAGCTCCTTTCACAAGCTGGTACATCTTCAAAGGCAGCATCCAACTGTGCAGTACTGACGCACGTCGTATCACTGACACAGCATGTCTCTTTGACAGCTTCACAGCCAGATACATCACCACCATCATTGACAGGACGCTTGTCAGATCCACCATCACTGGCAGGATGCCTGCCAGATCCACAGTTCCAATCTAGTCTTTCAAATATCTGTGATAACCAGGACAGATCTTCCCCTGGTACCAAAACTCTTCCATCTACTGACTCAAACAGTGACTCAACCCCAGAAACTGGTGTCTACACGGATGATGTAGCTGCAGCACTTCATACCAGCTATGTTACCACCACCTTGACCACAGCAAGCCTCTCTGGGGTTCCAGAAACCCAAGTCAGGTCAAAGGTCACCATCTCAGACAAAGGTCACCCCCTGCCCAAACGTCCCAGCTCGTTAACTAATGGCTACAATTTAAACGACTGCTCTGACGCAAGCCCATCCGGCCTTAACTCCAGCCTTGATGGTGCAGACATAACTAATGAAAAAACACTGACCTTCACCTTGAGAGATGGACTTGACCAGTGTCCCAGTGAAATTGCCCCTGTGATAAAAATAACTGAATCTCAGACCAAATCCCCTGACCTGACTTCCTTTGCTCCGACCACAAATCCTGACCTGACTTCCTTTACCCACAATGCAATAACCGAACAGACCGATTTGAAGACAGAACCAATCTTAGTGCCTTCTGAGCAGAAAACTGGTCCACTATTGCTCATACCTGACCAGCTGACCACCACAGATCCCAAGGGTCAGTTAAACGCCTGCGACGGCTCAACCAAGGGTCAGTTAAACGCCTGCGACGGCTCAAGCAAGAGTCAGTTAAACGCATGTGACGGCTCAACTCTCCAGCATGGGAGGAGCCTGCAGAATGAAAGCCTGATCAGCATGGTCAGCGATGATGAAACTTTTAACGACAACGAAGACGACCTTGCAGACCACGACGTGGTCTTCTATTTGTCCGAGTCCAAAGAGAACAACGCGCAGGTCCACCCAGCGTTGTCCCAGTCATCCATGCTGTTATCTGTACTCAGCTCACACCCACAGTCACTCAACCCGCCCAGGTCGACCAGCCTCTCTCTGGAATACGACCTTGAGATAAGGTCACGGACAACTCTGGGGACCTTCAGGGCTAAGGGCAAGAATGTGGCCGAGCCCTTGTCTGGGTCGCCCCCACTGCATGGCGACCCCCCGGGGTGGAGCTCAGTCCCACCCCACCGCACTGTATCAACCCCCAGCTGTATGGATAGAGAGTCCCAAGTTCAGAGGTCACCATCAAAGACATCTGTGATTACTACAGTAAGGGTTTTAGCTTTAACTTTCAGATCTCATTCTCTGCACTATTTTCACAATACTTTTAGGCCTACTTTATTAAAAAAAATACTAAAGAAAAACAAATTCTGAAGACTGTATTTATAGTCTATCAATTTTATTTAAAAGATCTTTTCAACTATGAGTTCTTAAGAATAATTTTTAATTTTAAACACTTCTGGATTTTGTTAATTACTTTTCCCACTTCTATATCTCATATTATTTTTAAAAAAACAAATTGTTTATATAAAACTGACCAAATTTTTGACACAAGTTTTTCCAAATTACTTTTTTCTTTTCTTTAAGTTGGCCCCACTGGCAACAGCACAGTTAAGTAAACTACCGCCCTACAATTTTGATTCTTTCTCAAGCTCTTTAAAAGCTCAGCACAAAAAGATTTCAGGGAACATTTGAGATTTTTCAGAGTATCTAAATACCACTGGGACGACTAAAGCAATGTATTTCTCATGTATAATTATTTTTGTCTCCACTGTACTTAGTACTGAATAAATCTTGTTTGTTCTATAACACATCTTTTTCTCTCTGTTTCAACACATCTTTTCTGATCATCACACCTCTATTCCTATTTATTTCTTGTTCTATCAGTATGTCTATAAAAAATACTTAATTCTTCAAATCTTGGTTTTTGTTTCATATAGATTCTACGTCATTTTTTTTATGTTACTTAGGACAAATTTTTTAATGATTTTTTTTCTTCACATTTTGGATGTAATAAAATAAATTTTAAATAGTTATTGGAGATTATTGGTCTCTTTTTAAAAAAAAACTTTTAAAAAATATGATTTTTGCTGTACCTTACGTGTGAAGTTTAATCCCCAGCCTAACTGTGATATGGCCAGTCAGCTTGGCTTACGTAAGTTGGCGGCCAGAAGTGCCTCCATGATCTTTAACAGCCGCACTGGTCTGCCAACCCAGTCTAGTCCAGTAAGTCAAAACTTGTGTTAGTTTCAAGCAGTAAATCAGTTCTTGTGTTTGTTGTAAGGTGCTGTTTTATCACATGACTCAGGGTCCAGTAAGTCAGTTCTTGTGTTTGTTTTAAGGTGCTATTTTATCACATGACTCAGGGTCCAGTAAGTCAGTTCTTGTGTTTGTTTTAAGGTGCTATTTTATCACATGACTCAGGGTCCAGTAAGTCAGTTCTTGTGTTTGTTTTAAGGTGCTATTTTATCACATGACTCAGGGTCCAGTAAGTCAGTTCTTGTGTTTGTTTTAAGGTGCTGTTTTATCACATGACTCAGGGTCCAGTAAGTCAGTTCTTGTGTTTGTTTTAAGGTGCTATTTTATCACATGACTCAGGGTCCAGTAAGTCAGTTCTTGTGTTTGTTTTAAGGTGCTATTTTATCACATGACTCAGGGTCCAGTAAGTCAGTTCTTGTGTTTGTTTTAAGGTGCTGTTTTATTACAGGACTCAGGGTCCAGTAAGTCAGTTCTTGTGTTTGTTTTAAGGTGCTATTTTATCACATGACTCAGGGTCCAGTAAGTCAGTTCTTGTGTTTGTTGTAAGGTGCTATTTTATCACATGACTCATTGAGTGAAGTCAATGCTTCTTTAAGTTGTGTAGTGTTTTTTTTTTGAGGTGCTATTTTATCACATGACTAATCCAGTAGGTCAGTTCTTGTATAAAGTTTGTAGTGTTTGTTTTACCTCAGGGTCCAGTAAGTCAGTTCTTAAGTTTGTTTTAAGGTGCTATCTTATCACATGAAAAGAGTTGTCTTTTTACCTCAAATCTATGAGTTGTATTAAATATCGGTCAAAGTAAAGTTACCCTTTCAAACCTGGCAGTCCATGGGGTAGATGAAGTAGAGTTCACCTGTTTCTGTGACCTCGGATAGTGTGGTCAGCATTATGCCCATCCACCTTTACTTTCCCTAATGTAAGTCAGGTACCCATAAGAGCGGAACTCAAATCCAGAATCTGAACTAGAGCCTTGGATTAGCAGTTGTACTCTCCTACTATGATGTCCCATTAAATGGTGGTGGGCTTGAGGATAATTTTTTTAAATCTAATGATTAAGCTGTTTAAATAAAACTTTCAGTTCTTATAATTACATTTGGAGATATTGAATGTAAAGGTTAAATATGTTTAGAAATTTTAAAAATGTTTTGTGTTTCAGGCGCCACTGAAAAGAAAACCAGGAGGAAGCTTTGACTATGACTCCAGTCTTATCAACACCAGAGCTTTGAAAAGGTTTGTTTTATTCTTTCAGTCTTGTCTAGTGGTTTGTGCCTTGTCTAAATTATAATATACCATACTGGTTTTTTATTCTATATTAAGCTATTTTTTAGCGCAATTTCCATACGGACAATTGCGATTATTAACTCGTCAAGGATGTGTGTCCATGTGTGTCCGCAGCTTTAAGTCGTATCTCCTCCTCAACAAAGCAATATTGAGGACTAGTTCCAAAGCAAATATGTTAAGCAAGTTCCGAGGATGATTGTGGGCCAAAAAAATTCCCGGAATTCCTTCCTGGATTTCCCGGAAAAGCCAAAAAACCTCGAAAAAATGCAGTTTTTGGCCCATATCTCGGCAACCAGACCACTTAGCGACTTGAAACATTTACCAATCGATTCCTGCCATAATTTAGAACAATATTGCCGAAGAAAGTTTTCAAAAATATCCTTTTGTTCAGTCACAAAAAATTAATTAAGGAAATTGCGCTTAAATTGTCACTAGACTTTTTATTAACTTGTTTTTTACTCTTTGAAGTTTTTTTTTAACATTTTGAAGTTTTTTTTATTCTTTTTCAAAGACATTTTATGATTTATATTTTTATTCTGCTCCATAAATAACCTAAGCTTCTTAAATTGTTTTTTCAGAATATTTTTCATTTAGTTAGGATGTTTTTATGTAACATTAAGGTAACATGGATTTTTAAACTTTTTTTGCAGTGCATTTTCATGTTCGAAACTGTTGATGAACTCTTCAGAAAAGAAGGATGAAAATGAGGAGGACAAGAAAAGAACACTAAGCACCAGTGCTCCGGCTTCAACCAACTGTTTGCTGGGGAACTTTGAGGTGGGTTTTTTAGTAGTGGATTTTTATTTTAACAACCAACTGTTTGTTGGGGAACTTTGAGGTGGGTTTTTTAGTAGTGGATTTTTATTTTAACAACCAACTGTTTGTTGGGGAACTTTGAGGTGGGTTTTTTAGTAGTGGATTTTTATTTTAACAACCAACTGTTTGTTGGGGAACTTTGAGGTGGGTTTTTTAGTAGTGGATTTTTATTTTAACAACCAACTGTTTGTTGGGGAACTTTGAGGTGGGTTTTTTAGTAGTGGATTTTTATTTTAACAACCAACTGTTTGTTGGGGAACTTTGAGGTGGGTTTTTTAGTAGTGGATTTTTATTTTAACAACCAACTGTTTGTTGGGGAACTTTGAGGTGGGTTTTTTAGTAGTGGATTTTTATTTTAACAACCAACTGTTTGTTGGGGAACTTTGAGGTGGGTTTTTTAGTAGTGGATTTTTATTTTAACAACCAACTGTTTGTTGGGGAACTTTGAGGTGGGTTTTTTAGTAGTGGATTTTTATTTAATAACCAACTGTTTGTTGGGGAACTTTGAGGTGGGTTTTTTTAGTAGTGAATTTTTATTTTTAATGGGTTATTAGTTTCATTAATTTTTTTTAGTAGCTTAAAATATGTACAAAAACTAACCTTCAAAGAAAAAACCTGGCAGCTGCCATGAATTTTTTTTTTAAATCTTGTATTTGAGATGAAAAACTTAATAGGATTTAGTTTTCTTTGATATTTTACACCATGAATACAGAAGTCTCCATGTGCAGGATCCTTTGTTCTAACCTAGCTATAGTTTTGATGTAAGTTTTTATTGTTTGATAACTCAGTAATGGAGGAGTCTATTCCCTTCTGACACTGGTTAAATTTGTACCCAAGACATTTTACCAAAGTTTTTCTAAGTATAAACACAAATAGTAATTTTGTTTTGAAAAGTGTGTTGAAAGCATTTTTACCACACAAAATGGAGTTCAAGTTACAAGGTCCTAATTGAGATTGTGTCAGAAAGGGCAATACTGATTTTTATATAAAAATCAAGGATTTCTAGATGTTTTTACCATTATATTTTGAATACTAGAATCTATACCTTTTAATCAATACTGTATAATACTGAATACAGTCATCTGCATTGTTTGATAGTAAACAGGAGTCCATATTTTTTTTTATTATATTTAACAAAAATCTATACTTTTTTAATACTTAAGTAATATTCAGTTTGATAATTTACCAGGATTTACAGTTTTATAATATACAGGATATATACTTTTTCTTAATAATATACAAGAATCTATACTTTTATATAATATACAGGAATCTATACTGTTTTATAATATACAGGAATCTATACTGTTTTATAAAATACAGGAATTTATACTGTTTTATAATATACAGGAATCTATACTGTTTTATAATATACAGGAATCTATACTTTTTATAAAATACAGGAATCTATACTGTTTTATAAAATACAGGAATCTATACTGAATGGACGTATCGACCCTGTGGGTACAGTCGAGGGATTCACTGCGGAGATTGGTGCCAGCGGTACCTTCTGTCCTAAACACCTGCATCTACCTGTGTCAGCTTTTTTCTTCGCTCTCTCAGAGGACAACGCCCCCTCCCCCTATTTGGTGAGATTTTGTAGCTGTGTGCCACTTGACCATTGTTCTGTATCCTTAGCTTGTCCAAGATATATAAAATTATAAATTAGGGGTGGGGTAGTGGCTAGGTTTAGTCTAATTTAGTATTAGGATTGAATTAAGGGTTAGTTTTAGTCTAGTTTAGTATAAGAATTGAATTAGCGGCTAGGATTAGACTGGCATGTGGTTAGAATTGCTTTGGGGGCTAGAATTAGTCTAGTTTAGAATTGGGTTTGAATTAAGGCAAGTTTAATGTTAGGGTTGCATTAGGGTTGGCAACCATATTAAAGCGTTAGTAAATTATATCCAGAAAGAAAAATGGCAAGGAGATGAAGTGGTAATGAGCTATTATGTCCCTTGAAAATGGGAGTATGAATGTGCTTAGAGATGTGTGCAGTTCATACCCAACACACTGACTTAGGCAAAGTGTGCTAAAACAACTAAACCCCCCCCCCCCCATTAAACCATCAGAATGAAAGCTGTCTCTTGTTAATTTCAGCCTTGCCAATAGTAGTCTCTTGTTGTTTTTGTAAACCTTTTTAAAGTTTTGTGGATGGGGGTCATCCATAAATGACGTCACGCTTTTTTTGACGATTTTTACCTCCCCCCCCCCTCCCCTCCGTCACACGTCACAAAAAGCCAGACCCCCCCCTAAAATGACGTCACACCTCAACCTACAACCCCCCTCAAAATTGCAGTTGCATTTTTTTAAAACATCGATATTTTTCCAAAATCTAAACTATTGAAATTTATTAAAACAATTATCTAAAACGCTAAATAACGTCAAAAATTCGTTTTCTAACATTGCTTTTTTTTTAATGCAAAATTGTGACGTCACAACATTTAACCCCCCCCCCCCCCCCTCCCCCATCACACATCGTCACAGAATTACGGACCCCCCTACCCCCTACGAGTGTAACGTCGTTTATGAATGACCCCATGTCATAAGATGATAAATAATTCCTTTCTGAAAATGTATGGACCTCTCTGTCACTTCTTAGTAAACACATAACTATACTAGCTCATAGCCAACTGTAACTAACTTTAGACAAAGTTTATCAGTTTTTTCACCAAGGTCATCATATTTAAATTCACAGGGTCACATAAACCTTGAAGCTGTCAGTAAAAAAGGTTATCACATCCCCAAGAAAGGAACTCTACAAGTGGTGAGTGGCCAGAAAAATGTTTAGTTTTTGTGTTAAATACTTAAAGCCTTAATCCTGCTAAGTGGACAACAAAGCTGAGTTCATTTATCCACATCTATTCAATGCTTTAAGAATTTACCCCCCTTTAAAAACATTTTTAATTTCTTTTTTTATATTTTGTCTAAGCCTTTTATCCTTGTAATATAATTCCAAAAATAACATCTCAATCATTTAACCCCAAATTTTAATCAAAATAATTTAATCCCTTTTTAATCCCAAAAATATAATCCCACATTTTAATCCCTACTTCACCCGATTCAGCATTTGACACAACTTGTACATACTTTCCTGCTCCTAAATGCCAGCTCTAATCCACAGACCCTGTTCAACCCCAACAAAACTGTCGTCAAGATGTTTGTCGTCATGTACGACCTGTCAGACATGCCAGCGTCGTCACAAACATTCATCCGGCAGCGCACGGTCTACAGCCCGACAGACGAGAACTCCAGCGCCCCCTCCTTCCTGCGGTACCTCATTCATCTCAGGTCAGTACCTCATTCATCTCAGGTCAGTACCTCATTCATCTCAGGTCAGTACCTCATTCTCCTCAGGTCAGTACCTCATTCATCTCAGGTCAGTTCCTCATTCATCTCAGGTCAGTACCTCATTCATCTCAGGTCAGTACCTCATTCATCTCAGGTCAGTACCTCATTCATCTCAGGTCAGTACCTCATTCATCTCAGGTCAGTACCTCATTCATCTCAGGTCAGTACCTCATTCATCTCAGGTCAGTACCTCATTCATCTCAGGTCAGTACCTCATTCATCTCAGGTCAGTTCCTCATTCATCTCAGGTCAGTACCTCATTCATCTCAGGTCAGTACCTCATTCATCTCAGGTCAGTACCTCATTCATCTCAGGTCAGTACCTCATTCACCTCAGGTCAGTACCTCATTCATCTCAGGTCAGTACCTCATCCATCTCAGGTCAGTACCTCATTCATCTCAGGTCAGTACCTCATCCATCTCAGGTCAGTACCTCATTCATCTCAGGTCAGTACCTCATTCATCTCAGGTCAGTTCCAGCCCTTTGACTGACCTCATCTTCTGAGGTTTAGTGACAGTATTTTTGACATTTACAAATCAATTAAATGTTTCAAAGTTATTTTAATATGATAGCTAAGCTGTAGCTACATTTCTTTGTCAAAACCATGTCAGGGCCTAACCAAGGGTTCAAACAATCTATTTTTAAGAAAAGTGCTATTTTGTAAAATTATTTCTGAAAACAAAAGTAAATAATTACTGCCTTAAATCATTTAGATCGTCTATTTTAAATTGCAGTAAAGTAAAGATTCCTCTTTAGACATAGCGATCCTTTGGACATATGAAGTAGAGTTCATATGTTTTTTGACCTCAGTGTATGAAGAGATAATGTGGTCAGCATTATGCCAAGCCACCTTTATTTCCCTTACGTGAATTAGTTACCCATCAGAGTTGGGGGGACTCAGGGGCTTTCGTGTTAGCAGTCTAGCATTCTACCGCTAGACCGCGCTGTCCAGTACTTGAAATTGTAGGAACTAACAGAAATGCTAGTGTGAAACTTCTTGTAACCAATTAGTGGTAAAAATTAAATCAATATGCTAATCACAATTACCCTGCTTTAGAATTCACCCCCATCCCACCCTTTGTTCTCTTTTCTTCATCCATACAATAAGTTACTACACACAAGCTTGAAATCATGACATATTGTTTAAAGCAAAGACCAGCAAAACAACAGCTTAGCTCTCAGAGTTATGTTGCTTTACATATGTGTATGTGTTAGACATTGATATAATGTTTGTTGCTACATGTATGTGGATGTGTTAGATATTGAAGTGATATAATGTTTGAATGATCAAATTGTGTCGGTAATTATACTTTTTCTGGCTTAACATAAAAGTGCCCAAGTTTTAATTTATAACTGAATTAATTATATCTTTTCTTTCACCCCCCCCCCCCTCCCCACCTGTCCCCCCACAGGTGTGCCAGCAGCAGATCAGGTAAAGTCTACCTGCACACAGACATCAGGCTGATATTTGCCAGGCATAAGCTGGACATTGATGCCAAAAGTGTTCCGTACGAACTGAAATCCTACACTGAGGGACCTCGCAATCCGAAATATTCACCTAAAAAATAATAGTTTAAGTCTGTTTGCAGAGTTTGTGTGATAGTTTCAGCTAAATCAGCTGAGTTTGTGTCTTAAGCCTGGTGTGTGTAAAGGCATTGCGATTGTTTCAAATTGAATGTGGTAAAGACATATGAAATACATGAATTGTTTGGATAAATTTATTGACATAATAAGTGTTATAGGTATTTTAAGTGTGAAACTTTATATTAAATTTGTCAAAGTGAATGTTGACTTGGGAATGTGGAATAAATATAGATACAGAATATGTACTAAGAAATGTGAAATGAATGTATGGAACTGTGGAATATGTACAAGGAAATATGGAATAAATATAAAAATGTGAAATGTGTACAAGGAAATGTGGAGTGTAAAAAGAAATTTGGGTCAAATGTGTACAAGTAAATGTGGAATAAATATAAAAATGTGTACATGCAATCTGGAATGTGTACAGGGAAATGTGGGTGAAAAATGTGTACAAGGAAATGTGGAATGTTTATAAGGAAATATGGAATAAATATAAAAATGTGTACAAGAAAATGTGGAATGAAAGCACAGTCATGTCCGTTTATAGTGACTATGCCACTAAGATTGTTACAGTTATTTTAATTTTTTTTTCAAATTATTTTAAACTGTAGAAATATTTATTAAAGCAATACCCAACTTTAAAAAATGTATATTAATTTATAAATCAGAAAACATGTTTATAATCAACTTAACGAATGGTTTTGTATTTTGATTTTGCTGTGTCTAGCGTCCAGTTTAATACTTGACCCACACAAACATCAGTTGGTGATCAGCCACACATTAAAAAAGAAATTAGGACAGGTAAAGACTAGGTTTATAGTTAGGATTAGTTTAAACAGTTCTTCTAAGAAGTATCATGAAATATTAGATATGCCTTATCTATAAGACACAATATCTGATAGGTAGCAATTGTTACCCTTACCATTATGTCTGGGGTATAAATTGTGGTATAAACAAAATTAAAATAATTATCATTGGTTGTTTTTTTTTTTAATGAACAAACACTTTGAATAAGATTGGATAGTTAGAATAGCAAATATTGTATTTACCAAGCATTTTGGAACATTTTCAAGAATTCATTTGATTTTTTTTTTTTTTTTACAAAAAAATGTTTTTAAGCTGAACCTGTAAAAAAAAAAAAAAACCTTCTTACATTCTAAAGTGTACTTTATGATTTTCTCAATGATAATAAATTGCGAACAAAAAGTTTGACTTTTAGTCATCTATCAAACTTTGGCTGTATAATAAAGCAATGAGTTACTGTACCTCATTAATAAAGAAAAGTATTCAAATAGTATTTTACAATCCAAATTGATCAGGCTTATAAAAAAAAATTATATGATATATTTTTGTTTTACCAATCGAGTTCCAGTATTCTTAATTTTTTTTTAGGTAAATCCTTATTTTAGGTGAACTCTACTTCACATGCCCATGCTGTCAGGTTTAAAAAGGGAACTACCAAATCCCTATGCTGGGTACAGCATAACTGTATATATTCCAGCTTAGATTATACCTCTGTGGCACTTTAAATTATAACCACACAGCCAAGACAGACTTGCCGCATCTTAAAAACGTCAAGTATACAATATCATTAATTGCTAGTTGATATTTCAAATTTTCTAAACAATTTCATTGTCTTTAGAATTTTAGAACTGTAATTTTTAAAAATCTTAATGTTTATGATTGAATGTTGAATCAAATATCCTTTACAGTTGCCTTTCAATACTTCAAATCTCTGTGTTAATCTTTTGAAACCTATAAACTCTACACTTAAAATAATTAAAATGTATTTTCCCTGTGTTTTTTCTATATAGAAACATGTAGTAACCACGTATATTCTCAATGTAAAGGGAGGTAACCTTTGAAATTTGAAAAAAAAAACATTTCACCAGATTTACCTGAGGTACTTTTTGTAAAGTTTGATTTCTCAACTTACTCAAAGTCATAATCATGTTAGTTAGTTGTAAGAATTTCAACTTGCCTGATTATTATGATGAATTTTAAATTAATTGCTACCAATAATTTTAAAGCTCAAACTTGGACTGTGAGGGTTATAAAGTTATTATAAAAATTCTTTAAACTGTTTTGAATTACTTGAATGTGGGTTCTGTTGATGTAAATTAAGTTCTCACCTACATTTTACTTGCAGTGTGTTTGCACCAATATTTTTGTACTGTAGAAAGATTTTGTTTCATATTCTAAATTATTGAGTTAGTGATACAAAATAAGAATCATTATTAAACTTGAATTCTGTCCAATAAAACTGATTGCTTCTATTAATGTATTGATGTATATTTTATTTTTTAAAAAGTAGCTTATCCCATTAAAACAATGGCTGCCACAGTCCTAGCTCTTTATCAAGTAAAAACACATCTCCCTTTCCCCAAGCCTAGTGATATTGGTATGTTTGTTGTTTCTGTGGGGTGTTAAGTTTTCCTGCAAGGTGTCATTTCCTCATTCTTTCCTCAGGATTCATTTTTTTAAAACTAAGGCAAATCTAAGGATGGGACCAAACAGTTATGTCCCCTGGTGTTTGCTTTCTGTTCTCTAGAATCCCAATAATATCTGTGTATTAGAAAAATGATTTCAAATAATTGCATTGATTTAAAAGGAAATACAATAAAAAAAAATCTTAAATTTAAATCAGATTTATTTGTTACTTTGTTATGTGTTTGGTTTATTTCTTGATTTTGTGGGAGGTGGGATAATCTTTCCATTGTCTTGGGAGGGGGGGGGGGGGGTGATGGGGGTTCCGGGTGCTTGGATTGGGGGGGGGGGGGGGGGGGGGAAGGGGCAGCATTTCTGTTGGTCCCAGCAGGGTTTGATCATGAGCCTCTAGCTTGGGATGTTGATGGCCTAGTGTCTAGACCACACAGGATGCCCATTTAGTGCCTTGAACAAACTTATTTAAATTTTACTTTTAAATTTAAGAATGTTTAAAGGTGATTAACAAAGTTATGAATACTAGCTTACATCCAATGAATAAACTATGAAGCAACGAATTAAACTAGACAGGTAATTATATAAAATTGCATGTTCTATTCTTTAAACTAGATTTTAAAAAGCGAAAACAAAATATCATTTATATGCAGTCTGTGATTTTATTTGATTGATAGTAATGAAGTGATGAATCCATCATTTTTCAATTGTAATAAGTTGAAATAAAGTGAACTCAATGGAGAAAATCAGGAAGGCAAAAAATTATTCTGAAAAGTTGGCGCCCTTTGTGAAGTAATGTAAACAGGTTTAGTATCTGACACCATCTGTAAACAATTAGAGTAGAAGTCGAGTAAAAATGTACACAAACTTGTCTATGATTGTATTTTCTGTGACTAATCGTCCAATGAACACACACACACTTCTACAAAGAACCAATAGACGATAACAAAGGCTTAACGAGAAACTAATTACTTAAGCTAAAACTGGGACAATGTTTACTTCATTATTTTTAGCATATAGATTCTATTTTTAAACATAAATTCAGTTCTTTTGTGAAAGAAAATTATTATATGTGATACTGCGACAAGTGAATTTCCCTCAACTTGAAGATTGAATGAACAAGGTGTTGTGAATTGAGCTAGATCTAGTGAATGCAAGTCCATTTAAAAAAATAACAAGTCAATAGTTTACAGCAATGTCATAGTTTTAAAAAAAATGATACAGAAGTCAGGAATAAGTGTTATAGATTTATTTATAATTCACAAAAGGTATGTATCATACATATGTATATACCTGCTCATACATTGGGAGATTAGTTTCTTAAAGTAAATTGATACTTCAGTGATTAAGGTTTAGCAAACTTTTGGTCCATATAATACCAAGTAGAAGGAGAAGGGAAAAAAAATAATAAACCTAATGAACACATTAAAACAATGCCTAGTGTGAAATAAAAAAGACTTGATGGAGAAAACAGGGTGAACCAATTGACGTCAATGGACATTACCATCAACACAGGGTGTGTATCTCGACTGAGAAAAATTAAACAGGGAATGGATGAGATAATTAAAAATGAGGCTAAGGTGAAAAATGTGATGTAAAATTTGAATGGGTGAAAGATAACAAGGCAGATAAAAAATATACCAATTGTCTCCCATTACAGTGGAGAGTCTGGGCCCTGAGTTTAGAGAAGTCTTCAATAATAAATGTAGTTGTAATCAGAATACATGGTCATCATGAGTTGATACTGTAATCAACAAACTTCTAGCAAGTCAAACATGGTTAGAGGAAAATAAACAAAAAAGGTTGAAAACAGGTATTTTAGCTGCAGATCCCGCACACATTGATTTAAAAAAAAAAATTAGCCTTAAGACCCACTTACAAAATCTTTTAAGAAAAAAAAATATTTCAATTTAAAAATTGATAACATTGAAAAACAAACTGAAATAATTGATTCATAAAAAAAAAAAAATTAATTTTTAATAAATAAAAAAAATTTAACATTGCTTATCAGATAAAAAGATACGAAACAAAACTATGACTGAAGGATGGGATTTACAATAAAAGATGACCACAAACAACACACATGAACAAAAACCAGCAACAAATCAATGAAACAATTATATACAGTAGTACACTTTTTTTCTCCTTAAAATAGTGGTTGCTATGACAACACTGTACAGGCTCAAACAAATAATTTCCATGGCAACCAAGTCCATATATTCCCCCAGCATGACAAAATCCATCCTGCTGTTATTATGGCAATAAAAAAAAAATGAAAGATTACAGTCAAAGATGCAGATTGGTGTGTATTATGTTTTCTCTGATCATGTAGACACTTAAGTCTCCACACAGTACCCACTACCTGCCACAGTGAATAAAAAAACAAGGGCTGAAAGCATATTTACAATTACTGTGTGCTGAAGCCAAGACAACTCTCATACAACTAGATAAATGGCCCGTTGAGGAAGGGTACAACGGGCGCTAGGCTGATAGTGCTGTCTCTTTTCTCTAAACTAAAACCAACCCACCCCCCACACACCACCCCCACCCCACCCCCCCACCCCCACACACCACCCCCACCCCCCACCACACACCACCCCCACCCCAACCCCTCACCCCCACACACCACCCCCTCCACACACCGCCCCCCCACCCCCCACCCCCCCAAAAAAAACATGTCTACCGTCCCATTCAACGAAATATAATTATATACTTTTTCCAGTGTCCGCCCCCTCCCAGAATATTCTACCCCCGCCCCCGAAAATTTCAAGTACCCCCACCCCTCTCCGGGGAGGAAAAAGTCTGAAAGAAACACTGAAACCAACCCACCCCCCCCACACACCACCCCCCACCCCCCCCCCCCCCACACACCACCCCCCATCCCCCCCACCCCCCACACCACACACACTCCCCCCACACCTCCACCACCCCCCACCCCCCAAAAAAACATGTCTACCGTCCCATTCAACGAAATATAATTATATACTTTTTCCAGTGTCCGCCCCCTCCCAGAAAATTCTACCCCCGCCCCCCGAAAATTTCAAGTACCCCCCACCCCTCTCCGGGGAGGAAAAAGTCTGAAAGAAACACTGAAACCAACCCAACCCCCACACACCACCCCCCACCCCACCCCTACACACCCCCCCCACCCCTCCACCCCCCCCCCAACCCCCCCCCCCCCCAACCCCCCCCCCCCACCCCCACCCCAAAAAAAACATGTCTACCGTCCCATTGCAAGAAAACCACTTTTTAGATTAGACACATTAATTAGGCTGTAATTTTATTATAGAGTATCGATGAGGAAATTTCTTTTGAGTTGGGGAGGGGGGGGGGGCTCAGACGTTCTTACGCGGGGGGTGGGGCTTCGCCCCTACCCGAAGAATTGTATGCAAGAAACTCTTCACGCAAACCATTTAGATTAGACATTTCCTTTTTTTCAATGTTTACGCGATAATCAATGACGTCATTACATTACTGTGTGCACTCTCTGGTTTGAGATTATGTTCTACTCTACGCTAAATGTGTCGACGTCATATTTCGTTTTTCGAATTACTGTGCATGTTTTTAAATTGCTTGTGTTTTCTCTAGAGCGTTCTTGTCAGACAGAGCGTTCTTGTCAGATACACAGACAGCGAAACTATTAGTATTAATTCATCTCCATGCAAGACATTCAAAAACCTTAAAACAAATGTACACAAACATATGAACTATGAAGCTTTGCAGTTGTAGCAGTTTGAAAAGAAATGGGTGGTACGAGTGACCAGGGGATAGGTAACAATGACAGGTCCTTTCAAGCCGTTGATAACTATATAACATGTGATGAAAAAATCTGTATAAGGTAGAAAAAAAAAAAAAGAAAGTCACACACAAAAACAAAATATACAATTCCAATATCAAGGTGTGATTTCTATTCAAGGGAAATACAAACATGAGTTAATGCCAATGGGTTATATGTATATATATCATCATTTATAAAAACTGAAATCTTTAAAGATTGGGGAAAAAAAAATATAACTGAACTAATCTGAATATCAATGGTGAAACCATACAGTATATTGAGGCAAGCATTCACTTTGAATCAACAATGCAAATAAAATGTAGTCAAGTCTTTGAAGTGTACATCATTAGAATACATTATGGCAACAATATTTTTCTTTTTCTAAGGTGAGCAGACACATTGTGTCCAGGAAAACAAAATAACAGATCATGAGTGGAAACAAACCATTCAGCCATTCACAGCATTTGTTGACATTCTGATTCAACCATTCACAGCACTTGTTTGTATTCTACTCCAGCCATTCATGGCATTTGTTTACATTTTAATCCAGCCATTCACAGCTATGTTGACATTTTAATTCAACCATTCACAGCATTTTTTTTTTTACATTCTAGTCAATCCATTTATGGTATTTGTTTACACCCTAATCCAGCCACTCACATATTTTACCTAAATTGTGCTTCAACCACTCACAGCATTTGTTTACAATTTAAAACTTTACACTCATTTATTTACACATAAACTTCTTTTTAAAAAGCCATTTCTTTAGACTTAAAATTATCTTACAACAAAGTGTTTAAAGCATAATAAATGTAACAATATCAACCTGATTCTAGTCTTACAACTTGTGGTAAGTACATCCACAAGACAAGCTTCACATCTTAAATATGTGACAAACAATACAATACATGCAGGACAGCTATCTTGTTTAAAGAACAAGCACTGCATAATTTTTTAGGGGAGGAAAAATTTATATTTGACTTCTACAATGATGCATTGCAACAGAGTTGTTTCAGTATCTAGTTTGAATAATGGTAGATTTTTTTATAAACAAATATTGTTAAGGGGAAAAACCATCATCTAATCAGAAAATTCATTTTGAGTTGTCAAGTTATGATAAAGAGCTCTTTTTTTTTTCTTAATTCCATTATCAACTGATGTCTACTACTTTGTCATCCAGGCTATATTTCAAATTTTTTTAAAAAGAATAATTTAAGTTATCTCATCTGAAAGGGGCTAGTTTTTCTAATTGTCTCAATACTCTAAACAAAATTATTTAAAACTTTTTTTTTATAAGCCTGAATAACTTTTCATGTATTGGTACACAATCTTTTGGCAGTTCTCTTTAAACATGACACTAGACACTGTGATTATAGGGCTGGTCAGTCTAATCACATGACACTATGCCAGATGACATAACTAGACAGCAACATCTGCACATTTTCTCAGCTAATATTGTATGGTGGGGTGAAAAGAATTCTGTGAATAAATGTTTGGTACAACATGACAAACAATTAACTGTCTTATTGCTTATATTACAGTTCATCCAAAGCCACCATTAGTAAAGACTGGACTCAAGATACTCAGGGTCTAAACCACAAGTTGGTTAGCTAATATTTTTTTAGTTTATAATACAACTATCAGACAGGGATAAAATTCTAATGATAGTAGACAGAGCCAGAGACACACAAAAAAAACCTTGTGGATAAGTAATTAAAAAGTAACATTTTTTTAAAAACCAAAACAAAAAATATTTTTACATAGTTTTTCCCCCAAACATTTAGTGTGCAGATCTTTTTATTTAATAATAACATGTGAGGTAGCCTTAAAGATTATGACACTTGGTGATTTTAATACTTCAGTTTGGTAAATTTAATCTCTTTATGCATACACTTGGGCTTAACAATATAAGCATAGCCTGCATTACCCTTGTAGGTTTGGGCTAAGGTTTGTCTTAACTTAAACTTGCTGCAGTTAACTAGCCTCTATAGCTAATATCCTGCACAACTTGACAGATTTATTGTTTTGGTTAGGTTCTGTGGACACAATCACAATCTTAAGAAAGCAAACTTCAGTTTTCTGTAAATTATTATGGAATAGAAAATGTGCAGGGAGGGATAGGAAGGGTGTATTGTCTCAATGAATCAGGCTTTAAACAGATACAACTTTTTCATCTTAAAAAACTGGTTATCAAGCACTTAAAATATCCTTGAGGGATAGAGGTATCACTCTAAAAAAAATTTATTATGTATTTAAAACATCAAAACCACAGTGGAAAAAATGCATTTGTAAACACAAAACTTTACATTTATGTTATCTCATTCATGTAAAGAACTGGCCATTGACGAAATGTAAACACATTTTGTTTTTAATTGTTTCACATCTTTGGGGTGTTGACTTTTTATTGTATTTTAAAAACTAGGAATTATTGTGAGAAAACAAAAAGAGAGATCTAATGAGTGACATTTCATTATAACATTAGGCACAGAGTATATATTTGTACACATTTCATGTTTTCTATATTCAACTTTTAAAAAATTTATAATTTCATGTAATATGTAACACACTTAACAAAATTTAACCACTAGAAATAAGATTCTTATCTCAGATATTCAGTGCAACCCTTTAAAGTAAAATCATTTAGATAATTTGTGGATAAGCATAACTTAATTATGCAGAAATCAATTTTTATTAAATCAAAACAAAGTTGTTTTAAAATTAACTTGAAATTTCATGGAGTTTTTGACATTGCAAAATGAACCTGAACAACCATGACATGGAGGTCAAGGCTGTCTGGTTACCACGGTTACACTAGCTGCAGAATTCTGGGATCACATGACAACATTAAGGTTATATCACAATCAACACGGCGCACGTCAATGTAAGGGCTACACTTGTCCTGCTACAGCTGTGGCTACCTGGGGTAGCACTAAACCAATGGGGTGGGTAGCACTAAACCAATGGGGTAGGTAGCACTAAACCAATGGGGTGGGTAGCACTAAACCAATGGGGTGGGTAGCACTAAACCAGGTAGCACTAAACCAATGGGGTAGGTAGCACTAAACCAGGTAGCAATAAACCAATGGGGTGGGTAGCACTAAACCAATGGGGTAGGTAGCACTAAACCAGGTAGCACTAAACCAACGGGGTAGGTAGCATTAAACGAAACACTCTTCAAACACACCTTGAAAGATGAAAGAAAAACAGCTGCCACATTGTATTGTATGAATGAATATCTTGTAAAAATACTTTTATGTCCTCATGTCCATAAGCATCTCTGTAATGTCGTTACCACGGCGACAGTCCCACGTTACCATGGTGACAGTTCACTGTTGTTATCACCACAAGGGTAACTTCCTGTCTCCAAACAAACACAGTTGGGGGTGTGGTTCATGATCAAACACCATTCCCAGTGTTTGTTTACATGTTTGACACAACAGCCTCAGTTTCTATAGAGAACAGCTCCTTGTGGAGTGCTGGAAAATCAATATCCGGCGCCTCCTCCTTGAAGGCGTTGAGGACGCGGATGTGCCTGGCGCTGAGTGACCTCAGGACCCCGGCCTGCTCGACGAATCTCTTGAGGATGTGCTCGTCCCCGGCGTGGTTGACCCCCATCTCAAGCTTGAGCGCCGTCAGGATGCGGTCGTGTAACTGTTGAATTTCACTCACTTCTTTCACGCCTGGGCGATCTGACGGAGAGAAACAAAAAATACTTTAGGACATTTTAATACGGTGAAGTTTATCCATTGCATCCATATTGCAACATGTTTTTATTTCTGCTAATATTACTGTAAGGGTTGGGCTTAGGGCAAGGTGGAGTTAACACGGGGCCAGTGTGGTGGAGTAGTAGAGTCTTCGACTGTTCATCCGAAAGTTAAGAGTTGGGATCCCCAAATTTATATAATGTCCTTTGAGTCCAACCAGTGCTGATGGGTACCTGACTCAGGTTAGGTAAATGCAGTTGGGCATAGTGCTGAACACACTATCCCTTCATGTTCTAAGGTCACTAAAACAGGTGAACTCTGCTTCACCTGCCCAATGGATCATAAGGTTTGAAGAGGTATTTTTTTAAATTCAGGAGTCTATACAGGGCAATGGTATTTCATACTAGCAAACATAAAAGTAAAGTTGTTTTTTTTTGCACATCCACCTATTACTATAATTCATATTACAAGTGTGATAGAGAGGTGTTATTGTACAGAATGTGATGCCTAAGACAAGGTTCAGGTAATGACTAGCACATGTATTACAATGAGACAGCAACACACTAAGCAAGTTTAGGCAGGTAAAGACTGGGATGATGAGACAATCACAAAAAGAAAATGAACAGAATGGGCCACAAATGTCATATCAATAATGTGAGCATTCTATACCATTTTTTTTATAATGTGGTAAAAACAAATTTAAAAAAAAAACCTGTGGGAGTACCTGAACTAATGAGGATGAGGGCACTTAACATGGCCATTTCACTCTCTGTGATGTTAAGTAACTGGATGTTTTTAACAAATTCAAAGATGGCCGTCATCAGATGGAACTCTTCATCAGCTGGGTCAAGAGATAATAAAAAAGTTGTTAGAAAACACTGAAACAAATACACATGTTAAATACAAGAATTACACCTACACTTAAACAGTTGTCTGATACACTTTTTGTTTTAAAACTTGAAGTAACAAAGATGCAAGGCTAAATCAGTTCCAAGATGCGTTGAGCCGTAACAAAAGTTATACAATTTTAGTATTTTCCCATATAGAAACACTTCATTGCATGAGAAAAACATTGCTGCATTACACAAGGTGGTAATAAAAAAATATTTAAAAACATAGTTTTTTTTTAAAATTATGGTTTCAAGTCATCATAATTGTTTAAAGACACGCAGTAAGTAATCGTCAATATAGTTTCTAATCGGTTTTGTATTTTCTTTTAAGAACTTTCACATTATCATTGTTGATTTATTAAAGCTATTAAAGACAAAATCTTATTTCTTCTTACACTACAAATTAATTATGCATGCTTCCCAAATGTGCATCAAGTGTTCATGTTATGCACATGTTTTACTTGATCAGAACAAATGCTATACTTTTAGACTACATGTGAAACAATTGTAACCAGCATATGAGGATACTGTATTGACCAAATTTAACAAACATGATTTAAACAATTTGTACAATTGACATAAACACAGTTAATATACTTGATATAAACAGTTAATATTATTATACTTGATATAAACAGTTTATATACTTGTTATAAACGGTTAATATACTTGATATAAACAGTTGATACACCTGATATAAACACAATAAATAGACCAGATATAAACACAGACCCAGATAGACTGTTACAATGTAACAACTCACTTAAGGTGGCAAATGCTTCTAATGGCAGGAACATGTTCCCAAAAACAACTCTATTGGTTTCAGCATCAAACACACGACACAGCTGCATCAAGGCTAGCTCAAAACTCCCTGAAACACAAATTGTTGGGTGAAAATACATTCAACGTGTGTGTTGGCTTTCAGGAAAAAAGATAACACACAATTATTTTTAAAATGATTATGCAGCGTTAGCAAAAAATGCTATACTTTAATTTTCTTTTCTTCAAAATCTAAATGCAGTATTTATTGATTATTAATTTATATAAATTAAAATCTAGCTAATGTATGGCTAAAGTTGTTTGTTAATATGAGGCCAATTAAAATTATAAGTGTACATTGTTGGGTAAAAAAAAGCATTAAATTTAAGGATCAAATATTAAATTAAATTATTTACATTCTGTAGAACCATCTCAGGTTAAAAAATAAAGTAATTGACAGCTGTCTTATGGACTAAATGACCATCATCAGATATGAATGATCCAGCTGCCCCCAAGGCACAGGCTGACCTATGGTCATCTACCAGTAAGGACAGTCCAAACAGCTGGGCCTCACCTGCTTTAAGCAGCATGATCTGATCATCCTGGGACAGGTCCATGAAGCCAGGGATCATCTTGGCAAACTCTATGATCTGCTGCACGGCTAATGTTATCTTCTCCGCTATCTCAACCCACAGCTGGCGATGTGTCTGTCAACACAACAGTCAATAGTGATTAGGTTTGATAAATACTGTAGTAATTAAATTAAATTAGATTAAATTTCAGTTTGATAAATGCTGTAGTAATTAAATTAAATTAGATTTCAGTTTGATAAATGCTGTAGTGATTAAGTTTCAGTTTGATAAATGCTGTAGTAATTAAGTTTCAGTTTGATAAATGCTGTAGTAATTAAGTTTCAGTTTGATAAATGCTGTAGTGATTAAGTTTCAGTTTGATAAATGCTGTAGTGATTAAGTTTCAGTTTGATAAATGCTGTAGTAATTAAGTTTCAGTTTGATAAATGCTGTAGTAATTAAGTTTCAGTTTGATAAATGCTGTAGTAATTAAGTTTCAGTTTGATAAATGCTGTAGTGATTAAGTTTCAGTTTGATAAATGCTGTAGTAATTAAGTTTCAGTTTGATAAATGCTGTAGTAATTAAGTTTCAGTTTGATAAATGCTGTAGTAATTAAGTTTCAGTTTGATAAATGCTGTAGTAATTAAGTTTCAGTTTGATAAATGCTGTAGTAATTAAGTTTCAGTTTGATAAATGCTGTAGAGATTAAGTTTCAGTTTCATAAATGCTGTATACATAAATATACATTTCAATAATATAAATATATAAATAAGTAAATTCGGGAACAGATTAGTTTCTAGAAATAAAAACAATTTCCATTGATGTTGTTCTGTTGATGTATGTAAAATATACTTGCTCATTCCCCTAAAGATTAAGAACACAGAGATATATTTGTCATGAAAAGGACAACTTCTCCAAGTGTATGGTTAGTGTGTCCGAATTTTTTATTCTCTAATGTAACCTTTTTCCACTTTGACTTCTGAGTTTTATGGTACAAAGGTTATTTTAATTTTTATCATTTCTAAATCAGCAAAGAAATGTTAATGTCAAACATGGTATAGTTAATACATAGCAAGCATTTTGAATTGAGTACAAGGAGACTAATCTTTCATGAAATTTTTACTGAAGTTGTTATTGGATGTTACAGATTTCTTTTAACTTTTCCTGCCCCTCTCTTTAAAGCTGATTGAGTTGATTACAGTTTTAACACAAACTCAACCCAGCTAGGTACTAACTGCCATGATAGATTATAATCAGCAGATATTAAAACAGTTACTTGTTTAACTCAACCCAACTAGGTAATCAGCAGATAATAAAACAATTACCAGTCTCTTGTACAGGTCAACCTGCTCCTGTGGCAGGTGCTGGTGTTTTAAGTGGTCAATCTGTTCGTTACTGTACAAGCATGTCCGCAAATGAGCTTCTGTTATGGCTTTACCCAAATTTACTGAAAGTAGAGAAAATAATTAAAATGGCTTTCTCAGAGGGACTTCAGTGAAATTATGTAAAAGAAAAGATAATTTAAATGGCTTTCTCAAAATTGATGTCAGGGAAAATATGTAAAAGAAAAGATAATTTAAATGGCTTTCCTCAAAATGACTAAGAAGAAAAAATTATAAACAAAGAAAAGGTGACCACAAAGCTGAAACTAATACGTTAAGTTGAGACTAATACGTTTGATGTGAATAAAAAAAAGTTGAATTAATGCTGTCAGGTAAAGCCATGACAATGAACATGTTTACCTAGGTAGGAGACAAGACATTTATAAACACCATGACATAACAATCCTTCACCTGGAGTTCAAGGTGCAAGCCTTTCATCTAATTAAGCGAAAGGTTAACATATGACTACCTGATTACATCATTTGCTTACATATTTTAGCACACACTCTAGTCATGACTTATTGTTAATAATTTATACCAGCTCAAACTTTACCTGTGACAAGAACCTACCCCTATGTACTTACCTGTGCGAACCTGAGGTGGCTTAGTTGTCACATACACTTAAAGTTTTGCAGACTACTCCCCCCCCCCCCCACAAACACATAAACCTAGCTATGGTGGTATATAAACCTACCTAATGTTCTGTAAAGAAGACCTATCTAAGGTGCCATATAAACCTAACAGCAGTTTAAACCTACCCCAGTATAAACCTACCCAAGGTGCCATATAAACCTACCCAAGCTACCACATAAACCTACCCACGGTCCTGTATAAACCTACCCAAGGTGTCCTATAAACCAGGGGTCTCCAAACTACGGCCCGCGGGCCGGATGCGGCCCACGATGTCCTATCATCCAGCCCGTGGAGATCTTTTTGTGCACAGAAAAAAACGTTTGTTGGTGATGGCTGAGGAGCTTTGCCCAAGAAAATCAAAGACATGCCTGGAAGAAACTGGCCCCCGAACTGAAATTTGATAATTAATGCGGCACTCTGACTGAAAAGTTTGGAGACCCCTGCTATAAACCAACCTAAGATGTCATATAAACCTACCCAAGGTGCCATATCAACCTACTTAACATGCCGTATAAACCTACCTAACATGCATAAAAAACCTACCTAACCTGCAGTATAAACCTACATCAGATGCCGTATAAACCTACCTAACATGCATCAAAAACCTACATCCTACATAACGTTCAAAAACCTACCTGGGTTGACATCGATGGCCCGTGTGAGCAGGACAGGATGAGGTGCTGTTGGTATATTGGATGTGGGTGAGTAGATCTGGCCCTCGCTGATGAACTCTGTCTGTGGTTGTTGCTGTTGGGGCTGCTGCTGTTGTTGTTGCTGCTGCTGCTGTTGTGGTAATTGCTGTTGTGGAAAGTTGTTGTAGCCATTGGGCTGGTAGCTGTTGAATTGTCCTGGTAGGATCGTCCTGTGGATGGGTTCAAAATGTCAGTGCTTTAAACCAATATTATTAATTATATGGCAGAATTTTAAACCTGTAATGTATTAATCTTGTACAAATAGCATTTATTAAATAACACTTCATATAATTATATAGGCATATCATTTTTTTTTGTAAATAAAAGAAGTATTCTATTTAGATTTTTTTAAAAAGGACTAATTGCATTATCAATATTCAGCATTTTCAAATATTTTCTAATGACTAATTTATTACACAAATCATTATTAAAAATTTTGTTAAAGGTTACTTAAATTTTTGTAAAAAAAATTTTATACTACAGAATATTTGTATAATTAAAATATCATAAGTACTTGTAGGGTAGAGTTTACAACAAGAATAAACTTTACCACAAGAGAAAAGTTTACAGTAATACAGTTACTCAAAAGATGAACAATTTTAGAACAAATTTAAGCCCAACCTGTAAGACTGAATCCCTTACCCATTTAATCTGCTCTGTTTGACCATATTGGCCTCATCCTCCACCCTCTCTCTTTGTTTCTTTGACATGCGACCAAACTTGACAGCTGAGGAGGTAAACAACAGTTAAAAAACACATTTCTTGGATCAGATGGTCAGTAGGACAGATGAAGTACAGTTCACCTATTCGTAAACTCAGAATATGAAAAGGGGGTAAGGAATAGTTATAAAACTCTTTTGTTGGATCAGATGGTCAGTAGGGCAGATGAAGTTAAGTCCACCTGTTCGTGACCTTGGAATATGAAAAGATAGCTGGATTGATTCTGTACAGTCATGTTTACTTTCCACAGATATCTATCAGAGCTGGGTAGACTTAAGCCCAGAATCAAACTATGGACTTTTGATTTAGTATACTATCCCACCCATACACAATAAGAGAGAATATGCAGGAACATAATTTCAAAGTTAATTATAATATGCTAACTTTTAAATGAAAAGAAAACAATAGTTTTAATCTGAAACAATGTCTATTATCTACACATTTCTTTAACATGTACTACTTAAATATTGTCACAGTTACTCCACTCTTAAGTCATTTTTACTTTCTCGTATATACGTAGTATAGAGAAAGTATTGTAATCGTGCAAAAAAAAAAATTCGCGAGATTTGTAAACAAATCTCGACGTTTTACACCTCACTGATACGGAAAAAACATAATTTTGCAATCTTGTCCGTATGTCTGTGTGTGTGTGTGTCTGTGTGTGTGTGATAACTTGAGTACCGTTACAGCTAGGTTGATGAAATTTCATATATAAGTATTTTATCAAAATCGTAGATCCGTATCAACTTTTGAGCGGTTTCCGATAACCGGAAGTGGTAATTTTTCTACTTTGAATTCTTCAAAAGCCTATAACTTGAGTACTATTTCAGATAGATAAATGAAATTTCACTTGTAAGTAAAAAATCTAATTCTCTTTGTTCTGTCAAATTTTGAGTAATTTCCGTTGACGGGAAGTACTAATTTACGCTATTTCCGATTTCTCAAAATCGCATCTAAATTTATAAAGTACTAATAATATTGCGCACCATTATGAACATCTTTATTCGGCGTTCGCTTGGTGTGCAATATTTTTTTCTATGAGATTCTATTTTATCTTAAAAAGTGTAAGTATTTAAAATGGATTAAAAATCATAACTATATCCCGAGTTCCCATCCCCTGTTGTTTTATATAAGAATATTCGAGAAAGTTTAGGGGAGATCACTCCCGGTTTATTTCATGTTGTGAGTAATCTTTTTTAAAAAAGTAGAGAAAATAAGTAATTTTTGTTTTGTCTAAAAGGGAAACCCATTTTTCTAGATTTTTCTACATTGATGATTTCAATTTCTGCGCCATAATATAGAATAATGTGTGAACTACATAATTCATATATGAAATCATATATGAACTCATATATGAACTCCCCTAAGTGTGACTTAAGCAATTCTGGAAGGACCTAGACATATTAAGTAATGATGACCACTGACCATCCCTGGACATCCCCAAGGCCATACACTTCTGCAGCCTGCAATACTGGCAGCGGTTCCTGTTGACCCTGTCTATCACACAGTTTTTGTTCCTTGGACATTGGTAGTTCACTGGACCTGACTGACTCCGGCGGAAAAAACCCTGAAACAAAAAAAAATTCTTTTACTTTTTGAAACGTAATAAAGGAAAAGATATCATGAAGATCTTAAACATGAAATTCGACGTTTGAGAAATACACCACAATTTGTGTGCTTAAGTTCTTATAGGAGAAGCAAAAAAGATTCTTTATTAACTTTAATATCAGCAATTTTGTGACATAATGTGTTTAATGTATATTAGTAATGTCAAGCAGTGTTTAATTACTGCTCAATAATAGCTGAGCTAACTCAGATAAAATCTACAGATTTTAACCAGAAATCAAACCTTTGGTAATTTTAGCTTTACAAATCAACTACATCATCTTGAAAAGTTGTCTCACCTTGTATTAAGTAAAGATAAGTACAAAAAAAATGTGCCTTAACATGTAGTGAGTAAAGTAAAAAAGATGCCTTACCTTGCAGCCCTCACATGTTATAACCCCATAGTGAACACCTGAGGATTTGTCCCCACACACTTTACAAGGGATCACTTCTATTTGAGCTGCAACAATAGAGAACTACAATTAGACTTGCCATGCAATAAACCCGGGACAACTTCTAAATTTAAAAAAAAAATCATTTTTAACAATAGAAAAAAAAATCTTTTATAAAAGGAAATTATTCTAAAACAACTTTTTTTTTTGTACCCAAAAAATGTTCTTGAAAAAAAGTTTTTAAAAATTGCCTGACAATCCCATAATGCATTTCCCCATAGTAGAGTTAAAATAGTTCACAAAAATAAGACCTGTTATTATAGAGTTGTATAAAAGATATTTTTAGAAACACAGAAGGTGAAATGACATTAAGAAGTGAATTTAAAAAAAAATATATGTGCTAACTGTACGGAGCTGTTTTTACCATGACATTTTAAAAACAGAATGACTAGTTTATGCTGATGAAGCACCAACATACAAGGGATATTGGATTTCACAAGTATACACAGGAAGGAGTGGGTGGGGTAGACTGGAGATTTCTCATTGACATTTGATATGCTGCCTCACTGTCTGTCTAATGAGGGATTGTTGTTGTTGTTTTGTTTGTTGTATGTGAATTGGTTTACTGGTCCCATCAGAATTAGAAGGACTAGGCTGACCAAAGGGCAAGACAGATAATCCATTTCTAGGAAAACCACCACAGCATATTTTCTCCCTTAGGCAGGTGCATGGTTTATGGACAGTGTATAAACAATCCAGTCTAGTCATAACAAAATAAATATAGAGGATGGGGACGGGGGGAGAGAAGAGAAAAAGAATGAATGGACAATTCTTGAAAAATACTAACTTCATTATAAGAACAAAACAACTTGAGGGTGACCAAGTGTGTATTTATGATAAGCGTACATGGACTAGCTAGAAACTAGAAGAACTTTAAGATAGTAGGAAAAGCAATACAGCAATAATATGATAGCAAGGATATGTGAAAAGTACAAGCAACAGAAAGGGGGGGGGGGGTAACTCGTTGGACAGAAATTTTTTGCAAACTACATGGAAGAATAACGTAGACAATACAATAGAGAAAAATAAGAACAAATTTAGCATGTGCCTTCAAGGAGGAAATGGAATAAGAAATCAAGGAAAAAAAACGTGATTAAGGCGGACAGAGCTGGCATTGGTGAATGGGCAGTGATGGTGGGAGAAGGTGGTGGACTAGAGGAGTGGTCAGTGTGTGAGGGTGGGTGGGTGAAGGTCAGGGGATGTATTGATTTCTCAGGCTGCCAACATTTCAATGATTGCTGCCTGGAAGACTCTAAGCCTCCCAGGTTATTTCCATGTCAGGGCTGGCTTGGAATCATTTACTGGGCACAACACACAATAGCAATCATGTCGGCATCTTAGCCTTTATCAATTCTTTATCAATCAGTATAACATTGTTATTAGCAAACAAGAATGTTTGATTATGATAAAACTGAGAACAAATGTTAATGCTGGTAAACATAAAATAAACAAATACTACTTGGTGCTTTTCTTAAAATTTAAAACTGAGTAGGTGATATATCTATCTAATGGAACCTGAGTAGGTGATAGATCTATCTACTAGAACCTGAGTAGGTGATAGATCTATCTACTAGAACCTGAGTAGGTGATAGATCTATCTACTAGAACCTGAGTAGGTGATAGATCTATCTACTAGAACCTGAGTAGGTGATAGATCTATCTACTAGAACCTGAGTAGGTGATAGATCTATCTACTAGAACCTGAGTAGGTGATAGATCTATCTACTAGAACCTGAGTAGGTGATAGATCTATCTAATGGAACCTGAGTAGGTGATAGATCTATCTACTAGAACCTGAGTAGGTGATAGATCTATCTACTAGAACCTGAGTAGGTGATAGATCTATCTACTAGAACCTGAGTAGGTGATAGATCTATCTACTAGAACCTGAGTAGGTGATAGATCTAGATCTGTTTACTGGAATAGTGATTTGAAACTACATTAAAACAGATCAACTATAGGAGTTAGTCAAGTGATGAAAGTAGCATTGTAATCTGCTGCAGTACACGAACTGTGAAGGAAGCATTAAGCATTGAGTGAATGTTTTGACTCAGTTTTGAGAATGTCTATGCAAAAGAACAACCAAGTAGATCTAGAATCTATGTTTCTCAACGATACATTACAATCTACACAGTGTAGGGAACTTTGGGCTTAGAATAAATGTTCTGAGGGTGTCTATAAAGAACAACCACGTATTGTGTTTCTAAAAGATACAATACAATCTGCACAATGTGGGAAGAAGAAAAATGCACGGCCTTTAAGTCTGCAACACAATGGCTGCCTCTATCTACGTAACAGTTTTTATAATAGACATGAGGATAATAGAAGGCGTGCTATGAGTGGTTTGTTTGTGTGACGTCACAGCTCGTTGTTGTTATTATAGGCCTAAGAGTTGGATATTAGAAGCCTTGTCGGAAAGTGGGTTCCAGTGACTTCACAATCTATATATATAATTCTCTTCTTCGAGCCGTTAGAAAACAAGCTGCAAACGCTCTCCCTACCTACCCACCCCTACATGGTTTTAGTGAGCTGTGTTCACTCTAAATTAGACTAAATGTTTACAAGCAGAGCCAACGATTTTAAACGTAGGGGGGGGGGGGGGGGAAAGGAAGGGGGGGGGGGGGGTTATGGTCCTTAACGAACTACTTATAGTGTTTTAAAGAAATATTTTCAGTGTCAGCGTTGGTACTGTCGAATTCACAAATTATGAATTATTGAAAATTAGAAACAACTAAATAGCGGCGTATGTTATGCCGCGGGCCGGCTCGTTCTTTGTAATTGAAATAGGGGTCGTCCATAAATGACGTCACACTGGTAGGGGGGGTCCGTAATTTTGTGACGGTGTGTGATGAGGGGGGGGGAGGTGTTCAGATGGTGTGACGTCACTTCTTTGCATTATAAAAAAGCAATGTTAGAAAACGAGTTTTAGCCGTTATTACGCGTTTTAGAAAACGGTTTTAATAAATTGTAATAGGAATTGATGAAAATACTCTGTTGACAAAGTACTAACAAGATTTTGGGAAATTATCGATGTTTTAAGAAAAATTTAACAGCAATTTTGAGGGGGGGGGGGGGGGTGGGTATAGGCTGAGGTGTGGCGTCATTTTAGGGGGGGTCTGACTTATTGTGACGACGTGTGACTGAGGGGGAGGACGGAGGTAAAAAACGTCCAAAAAAGCGTGACGTCATTTATGGATGACCCCATATGGTTAATAGCAACTTTATGATAACGTGGTTTGTTCACCTCTGACGTAGATCTAGAAGCATTTTAGTTAATTTTTGCTCCCTAAGTATTTTTTGTTATTTAAACAAGCAAATGAAATAAAGATGTAATCGAGACTCGGCTTGCTTGTGATAACTCCAGCCACGATATCTGGGTGGACATAGCAACTGGCAGCTTAGCGACTCACCCCCGTAGTGTTAATCGTCGAGACTAGACGCTAAATGATAAGATACGTGGACCATACGTCTGGTAGGTAGGTAGTAAAATGTTACTTTGCTAGACTTTGTTATGCGTCTGTCAGGGTGGCAAGAAAATATGTATACATAAATCTAGTGTTATTTACGTTTTGAAATTAAAAAAAAAATATCAGTGGTACATTTTTCCTGACTGGGTCTAAATACTAGATTTCTGTACTAAAACACTATAGACGAAAAAAATAATCTCGAACAACAAAAATCCCTTTAAAAAAACAATTGAGAAACAAGGGCAGAAGCCCACGTTATTGTCGAGATGACGTCATCAGTTTATGTGTACACACGCAGATTCTAACCAATGAAGACACAGGAGATCAATTAAAGAAACTAAACAACTTTTTAAAAAAAAAACGATAGGATGTGAGAAAGGGGTGATAGGGAGAAAACCACAATTTTTTTTTTTAAATCAGAGTAATTCAAAACAAACAACTGATAATTTTACATCCCACGTATTTTTTTTTTCCTGACAAAAAAAAATCATTCCAGGTTGGTATTTAAAAATAGAGCCTATTATAAAATTCTAGCGACTTCCCGTTTACAATCGAATTTTAGCTAAATCAGGGTAGGTTATTAAAACATTTAAAGGGAGAAAACTTCTGTTTATAGAATGAAGGGAAATAATTCTGTTTGAGATGTGAGCGAGATTTATAGCGAGGATGAAAACAAGAATTTAGATATAAAAGAAAAAAACCAAACGGTGTGTTTAGATGTATTATCATCCCGAATGTGTATAATTTACAGTGAAAATAATGATGAAAATTTCACAGCGTTTCTATTTTAGTCGTTGAGATGTATTAATCAAACAGTCGAGAGACTGCTCTGATATGTAGATGTTTACATACATTTTAATTGTCCTGTTTTGGTGCGGCTTTCTGTACGTGGCTAACGATTAGTAGAAAATCAAATACTGGCTTAGACGGTCCTTGTGGCTGGCGTAGCTGAGATGTCGTGGCTGGACTAGCAAGTAGATCAAGTATATGCTTGCACATGATTTGGTCAATATTTGGAATCATTATTTCTTTTTATATGGTCCAAACCACAAGACACACCCCTCCCACTACAAACCACTGCCTTTCCATACCGAACCACAAGACACACCCCTCCCACTACAAACCACTGCCTTTCCATACCGAACCACAAGACACACCCCTCCCACTACAAACCACAAGACACACCCCTCCCACTACAAACCACTGCCTTTCCATACCGAACCACAAGACACACCCCTCCCACTACAAACCACAAGACACACCCCTCCCACTACAAACCACTGCCTTTCCATACCGAACCACAAGACACACCCCTCCCACTACAAACCACTGCCTTTCCATACCGAACCACAAGACACACCCCTCCCACTACAAACCACAAGACACACCCCTCCCCCACCAAACAACAACACCCCTACCTAAACACCAGACACACCCCTCCACAATTAAACCTCAAGACACACCCATCCCCCACCAAACCACAACACCCCCCCCCCCCCCCCCCCATCTCCACATTACGATAAACCGATTTGTAGGAAAACTGACCATTTGAAACATCTGATAAGCTTGACCTCGGCCAGCTCTGGTCAATATTAAATCCCCGTCTCTGATTGGATGCTCCGCGGCCGGTCATTAGGTGAGATGACCTAATTCCAGAGTTTTTGTCTCGCCACCAGGCCGGGGGAAAGGTTGATGGCCGTACACTATTCTATTAGTTACAACCCCTGGTTTGGTTTAACCGCATCTCTTCAGGCCGTGACCAAGCGGGCTATGTGGCATGCGATTGTGGGAGGTAGTGCGAACACGGTACTATGTTTACAATATTAATGGCACTCACAGAAAGAGAGAGAGAGAGAGAAGAAAAATAAACAAAGTCCATTTAGAAGTTTAAAATATTGGTTCGGGGCTTTTGTGCTGTGTAGTTGTAGGACAAGGCAAGATTTAATTGCACGAGTGACGCTGACTAATTAACAAGATAGTGAAGTAATTAAGCGAGGAGTCCACGTTTAGAACTTTGTTAAGCTCAGTATCTGATTAAAATGCTCGAAAATCTGATTAAAACATCCTGACGACAAGCGGCTTACAAAGCATCGTATACACACCCATCGAAATCATCACATCATTACTTTCTCGTATATACGAAGTATAGAGAAAGTCTTGTAATCGTGCAAAAAAAAAAATCGAGATTTTTGCAAATCTCGACGTTTTGCATCTCACTGATACGGAAAAACATAATTTTGCAATCTTGTCCGTATGTCTGTGTGTCTGTGTGTGTGTGTGTCTGTGTGTGTGTGTGTCCGTGTGTAAACACGATAACTTGAGTACCGTTACAGCTAGGTTGATGAAATTTCATATATAAGTATTTTATCAAAATCGTAGATCCGTATCAACTTTTGAGCGATTTCCGACAACCGGAAGTGGTACTTTTTCTACTTTGAATTTTTCAAAAGCCTATAACTTGAGTACTATTTCAGATAGATAAATTAAATTTCACATGTAAGTAAAAGATCTAATTCTCTACCTTCTGTTAAATTTTGAGTAATTTCCGTTGACCGGAAGTAGTAATTTACGCTACTTCCGATTTCTCAAAAAACTAATGTAAATTTTTAAAGTACTAATAATATTGCGCACTATTATGCGCTTTTTTATTCGCGTTCACTTGGTGTGCAATTAATTTGTCTACGAGATTTTATTCTATTTTTAAAACTTTAAGTATTTAAAATGGATTAAAAATCATGTCTAGAAGTCTATAGCCCGAGTTCCCATCCCCTGTTATTTTATATAAGAATATTCGAGAAAGTTTAGGGGAGATCACTCCCGGTTTATTTTTTCTCCGTTCGTGCCGAAGTAAAATTAGGCAGATGAAGTAGAGTTAATATATTTCAGAGACCTCAGTATATGAGGGGATAGCGTGGTCAACACTATGTCCAGCTGCCATTGTTTGCCCTAAGGTGAGTTAGGTACCCATCAGAGCTGAGTGGACTCAGGGACATTCAACTGACTTGACATTATACTGACTAGAACCCGGATTAGAATCCATCGAAATAGTACTTTCAAAATTTGCTTTCAGTTGTTTTTTTTTCCGGAGATGGGGGTGGGGGAGATGGTTTGTAAACACAGAATTGACTTTCATCACAGTACAACAGAACATTATAGAGGTGAGTTAAAATAAAAAAAAAGGGGGGGGGGGGTGTCTTTAAAACAAACAAAAAAGCCCAACCCTAAATAGTCACAATGATCTAGATATACAAGACGCTCTGGAAACTAGAATCAAGGAACAAAGAAACAAAAAATTCTATCGAGTACTTTTACCCCTTTGTCAGAATAATCAAAGAGACTGACCTAAAAATAACCATGACGTTTCACACAACTACGTCATTAACAGAGCAATCAGCCGGTGAATAAGCATAACCCAAATGTATCGCCCCCGCTACGGTGCGTTAACTTATTTAGTCCGCTCTTCCGTCAACAGTGTTCTAATTAAACGTGCCCCTAATCCTCGCGGTGCCATTATCCGGTGCTATTCCTGAACTCAAGTGCTTGAGAAAACAATGTAGCAGACGATAAAAAAAACCCTGACAGCCCGGGGTCAGTCCGCTACCTGTTGGCCACATACCAGGTCAGCTCGTGTGAGTCCGAATGTTTGCCTTTGTGTTTTTGTCTGCTGTTGAAAGCACTCCGGTCCCGAGGGGGGTGAGGTAAGTATAAACAAACGGCCCGTCTCGTTTTCTTTATGTCAGCATACGTCATCTGACCTGGATTCATTGTCTTCAACTGGGGGTCAACACCTCGCCCCACCCGAAAATAACACAACACCCAATTCACAAGTACGTGTATATTTTCGACATGACGGAATCACTTAAATATGTTACCACTTTCTTTTTAAAGGAAAACGCATCAGTATTTGAACAACGGGGAAACCCCTATGTTACATGCTGAACTTAAGTTAAATATACTTTAAATGAAACAACCAAAATGTTAAGCATTTATATATATAAAAAAATATATCTTGTCTAGTGTCTTGTGTATCGAATATCAAATTATATTTGGAAAAAGCCAGAATATAAGTTAACAAAGACAATAAGAAAACCCATCGAACCGTAGTGGGGAATGACGTAATACCGGGCAACCACCTGTTAAAATTCTAAGGAATTAATAACATCTGGGTCAGTAGGTCAAGCAGTATCCTCCATTTTTTTTTTAAAGTGTGTCGGGGGAGGAACTAAAATGTTTTGATTCATTGTTTCAACACAGCCTCGCGTTTTACCCGTGCAGTGGCGTCAGATTCGTGGCTTTAATAATTGAACGGGGGCTTTTAGTTTTCTGGGCATTAGCAGGGGGTGGCAAGTGATTGACTGGGGCTGGCACAGACAAGGGGAGTGGGGGGGGGGGGGAGGCTAACTGAGTTATAACAAACAGCTTGATAATTCACGGCCTGCCACTATGTTACTAGTGTGTGTATGTAACCACAAAGTTATAACAAACAGCTTGATCATTCATGGCCTGCCACTATGTTACTAGTGTGTAAATATATAACCACACGTGTATCACTCATCGGTTAGTTATTTTTTTAAAAGTGGTAAAAAACAACTGCCTCATTGCGTCCGTCCACAAATGACGTCAAATAACCTGAAAGGGGGGGAGGGGTTGTTGGGGGTAAGAAGGATACAGAAAAAAGAGAAATGTTTTTTCTCTTAAGAATTTTGGTAGGAACAATTTGCCATAATATCTTGTTGTCAATTATGGATGACACCTTAATGCGGATTAACCAAATATGTGTATAGTATAGTTAGCTTCGTCTCTAGTGATAATTAATAGCTAAACTAACCGTATGTGTTCAAATTTCGCTATCAGCGGTACCAGTAACACACACAAACGGGGTATAGCTAATTGAAAAGAACCAAACAGATAAAAAGCTCCATCGAATGAAAGAAAACCAATTTCTTTGTGAACATGGGTCTCTGATCAACCAGCTATATATTAATAGGGGATTAACTCTCACTGAGCTCGATTTAGTCAAATGAGATTAAGTTACTGATGATTAATTAAAGCAGGATTATTCGCTACTTGAAGCCGATGAATGCTGAAACCCAAAATGTACCTTTACTTTCTGTTATAAGCGACACCAACACAGTTACTAATACAAGGGTAGCCACCACCAATGTACGCCCCGATGTACTCTCTGGGTTACGCGCCCGAGGAATATTGTAAATATGCCGCGTAGTAATCCTAATTTATAAAAGGCCATGTGCGCTCTTCTCTCTCTCTCTCTCTCTGTCTGTCCGCAAAATATTTTCGCCGGACATCACGTCAGAAACGGCAGCGATATATGGAGAACTTTATACGGACTTTTGTTGAAAATAATATGTTAGATGTTTTAAATGTATAACCACAATTTTAGTTAAAGAAGAAAAATAAAAATTAAAGGCGTATTCGAATGTAGAGAAACAGTATTATTTATGCAACCGGAAAAGCATTAATAAATGTGAAAAAGAACGCATAAAACTGTGACGTCACTATTGCTTATACATTAACTAATGACGTCATCTGCCGTGTTTAGAATGAAAAGAAATGAACTATTTCATTCAAATTTGATTTAGATCTACGTACACTATGAAATGTATACAATACAATTTTTCCGGCCTAAACTCATAAAATTTATTTTATGTATTTGGATTCTAGATCTAGACTAAATCTAAATCTACGCAATAACTAGATCTAGACGTAGACGCTAAGATCTAGATTTAGACTCTAACTTCTCTAAAATCAATTCCAAAAATAAATTTCTATATTATTAGGACTAAACTATTTCAAGACTTATTTATTTTATACAAAATCTTTGTTTGGAACTGGCTAATTTGGGATAAAAAATTAATTTGAAAGAATAGGCATATTCGCGTAAGTTAAGATTTTAAAATACGTGTTTCATTCACCGTATTTTATAAGGTGCCTAAATAGCGGAGATGTTAGTGTACATTAAACCACGCAGGTGGTGCGGGTTCGAGACACAGCAAGTCAACTTGGTTAATGTATTCTTTTTTATTATGCTCGGGCTAAACTTTAAAAAAAAATTCTTTGTCGGGTGTCCGATAGGGCACTTCCCGGCGCCGCAGGCGCTTCAAATTTGGCATGATCTTGCCTTGGTGCGACAAAACACGGGGGCCGGTTGGCCGAAAAGTCTACGATGTGGGGGTCAAAACTGACCTCGACTGACCGGTACCTTATATGAGCTATAAATCGAAAAAAAATGTCCACGGAGGAACCTCTTCATAACTCTTGAGGTCGTAGACCGACCTTCGGGCGAATTAATTAAGCATTCAAATTCTCAATGTTTTCGAAAGCCTAAGCGAAGCTGGGCAGCATGCCTAGTCTTGTAATATCACAAATAACGTGTATAGTATTTTCAGAGCACAGCGCATACAAAATACACGTAGCACATAAATATTTGCTCTTTAGTGGGAATATTGGTTACCCCCGTGATTTGTGTTTGTTTTCCATTATGTGTTTAAACTTTGCACAAAATAGACATAATTTTTTAACCTTTGGGTACCGCTATTTTAACAAAAGACAGAACACCAGTCTAGAAGCATCTAGTCCCTAGCCTACCCCATAAGCCCAAGGATCTGGCTTAAAGAAGTCAGGGCTTAATAAGTCCGGTCCACCTTTTGTGTCGCCCCTAATACAAACTGCTCTCCTAGCTCGCCGACCGCGACAGTACAGCTATTTCTGGGGTTATGAATATGTAGCGGGCATCGCGAGTCTCACGGAGGCTATGACCGATTCGCCAGCCAACCGTGACGTTCGTTGACCGTCACGTCAAGCTAGGGGGGGGGGGGGGGGAGGTCCCGGTGTTGGGGGCGAGGGGGTGAGGTAAAAAAGCTGTGGAGGAGATATGACTGATCGTTACAATCAGATGAGATAAAGTTATGAGGGATTAATGGATATTACTAGAAAATAGAATGGAAGGGGTGAGGTTGATGGATAGACGTGGAAATGAGATACAGGGACAGTACCGGCAGGTGATAGCAACAATTGGTTACATTTTCACACGAGCTGGTGGTTGGCCTCGTCCCGTCCCCCCTCCCTCACCACCACCACTCCATCCTTTAATTTAAAGCTGTCGCCCATTTGTTGACTTAAGATAACTTAAATGGTGCAGAGAATAATTCAATCACTGGATGAAACTAAACATAACAGGTAATCTTTCGACCTTAGGTCTAAAAATAACACAAGTAATCTTTCGACCTAAGGTCTTCGTCAGATTTAGTGACAAGCTCTTTTTAATGTTGTTTTTCAAAACCTAGTACTTGTACCAAATCTCACATTTTGGTTTAAGCATATAAATAACTTTCAACGGTGATAAAAATAGGAATTGCGGGATAAATATAGTGGTTTTTTTCCTTGATTGATTTTATATTTCGTATCAACAATAGAAGTTCATGCTTATACCAGTAAAATGAAATCACGGAATCAAGTCCTATACACAGGTAGTTCGTTTATCTAAACACTTTTCTTAATTACTTGTTGTGGTACTACTACGTGATTTACTTATCTGCTTACATATGTATTGCTTGCTATTTGCGAAGGTTGGATACCATTCTACAGTCCCTAAAACAAAAGACAACATGTAAGTGCACATAGGTTAACTGCAATATATATTTTTTTCCCTTAGGTAAATGTATTATCTCTGATCCAGCGCTTAAAATGCTGCAGTAAGGAGACGGAGAGAAGCAGAAATCCAAAGTCAGATGTTTACATAACTGTCAACAATCACGTGATTTGGTGGGGGCCACGTGACGAGTCGTGCGGTGAAAGGTCAACGAACGTCTGGTGTGCCAACAGGCAGGTTCGAGATTATTTGTTTACAAGACAACAATCGCATTATCAGGGGAAACACACAAAAAAAAGTTGAGGGAGGGGAAGAATACAATCTTCCCTCCCCGGGGGTTGGGAGATGACGCGGCGAAGGGGGGTGGGATAAAAAAAAGTTGCCATGAGCTGGTGGTAATGTGTTTGTTATTTGACCTTACAGGTTTCTCATCCATGGCGGTGAGACACGGAAAATCTTCTCGCCTAATCCACTATGAATTAACAGAAAACGATGGCTATGTAATGGGTTTATCACTAACAACCGAATTCATTGTAATAGTTAGTTACCCGCCTTAATCAGCGAAAATATTTCGAGGACATTCCATCCCCTTTCCCAGGGAATATTGCGTATCCCTCTTCCAACAGAATAAAACTTTCACACTACAACCTTTCTCCCCAAGGGCATATTGCTTAGGCATTTCATCCATTTTCCAAGGTAATTTTACTTACACATTCTATTCCTTTTCCAGGGGAATATTGCTTACACATTCCATCCCTCTCCCTATGAAATATTACACTACATTCCAGCCCCCTTTTGCCTAGGGGGGTATCACGTCCCTTTCAATCATTGTATGAAATATTACATTAATTGTGTAAGTGAATAGGTAGAGGATGTTCAATACTTTTTAAAAAGATTAATGGTCTTATGTGACACCATGCATACATCTACACGACTACACACATCTAAACACCACACATGTACGCACGTCTGCACAGCACACCTCTAAACCTTTAATTATACATCTACACAAGCACCTAACACCACACATCTAAGCTAGTCTATACAGCACACCTCTACATGTACACACACATCTACCCACATGTACACACCAGTGTCAACACACAGGCCTCACCGAACAACAGATACAGGGACTTGAAGGACACTGACACAAGATCCATACCAATCTACGGGCTACTGACTGGTTGAGCAGGCCCGTTTAGTATTGTCTAGTCCAGGTTTTCGCCTGCTTTCTAATTATAGGCGGCAACTGGTGGATTAGCTAGGGAGCCATTGTTTGGTACAGTCTGACAATGGGGAGGTTGGTGCTACCTGTGCTCTCAGGGTTATGTTGTGGGGAGGGGGGGGGGCTATCAAGTGAAAAGGGTGGGATTGTGGGGGGTAGGACGAGCTGGGGAAATGGGGTGGGAGAAAGCACGCACATTGACAAAAAGTTATGTATATTACTAAGGTTTGGCGTTGAACTCTTTCATAAGAAGCCAGACAACCGTCCTCTAGAAAACACAACAGCATGTGATTATCTTTATTTAAAAAAAAAATAAAGTGCTATGTTCTGTATGGTCCAGGTCAGTTTGAACAATGACGCAATCCATGTGAAGTCAGAACAGTGTCCATCAGCTATGCTACACGTAACCTTGACACACATATGGTCTAAGAAAGTGTTGCATGAGGCCACAATGCTTTAACCTCCACCATGTAGGATAAAGAATATAACACCAGAACATAAAACAATGGATGTTTTACACCGCTGGATCGTCATGTTTTCTCATTCGTCATTAAAACACTTGGGGTAGATTAAGTTGATTTCATGTATCAACGACCTCGGTATACATGGGGATAGTGTGGTCTATATTATTTCCAGCTACCTTTACATTCCTTTAAGCGAGTTATGTACCCAATAGGGCTGTGTGGACTAAGGACGTCCAACAGACTACAAAACACGGGAACAGAACTAATGGATGAGGCACACAAAAACAAAACCGGACAACCTTGTTTGAAAGGAATACATACAAAAAAAAATTAATCCTTATAGGGTTTTACTAAGTGGTTTTGTGGCGGGAGTGGTCGAGTGGTAGAATGTAAGTCTGCGAGACCGAAGATCTCGAGTTCGGATCTCGGTTCTGACTTGAGACTGTAGGAAGTGCCTGAGTTCACCCAGCTCTGACCGGTACCTGACTTATGCTGGGGAAAGTAAAGTCGGCTTGACATAGTGCTGAAAACACCATCATATGCCGAGATCAAGAAACATGAACTCTACTTTATCTGCACAATGGATTGCTAGGTCCGAAGAGCAATGATCTTTACTTTTACTTTTTTTTTTTACATTGTGGTTTCAAACAATAATCATACAGCAAAAACAACGCTTTCCCATAGCAAAACTAAGTAAACAGTATCAAAAGTACAGAACATGAAACATGTTTGCCAATTGTATCTGTACTTGACAATCACAACACAAAAAAAGAAACAGCGAGTAATAGCTGCATGCAGCAAGCAATTAATAAGAAACATAAGACGCGAGCTTCAAGAGAACGTGTTGCGATACATTAAAGAACGGCAGGCACATGTGTGCAAATCATGCACGGGTTTTTTTTTTCTAGCTCTCTTGGGGTTAAATGTAATTACAATTTTACGTGCTTGGATCAACGCTTAAACCAGCTGGCTGACATAGAAAATCTTGTAAAGAAAATTTTAATGTTTTTTTTTTAATTATTTGACAGATGATTGGAGTTATTAACACTTTCTTGAAGAAGCCAAAGCTTAAGAACAGGGCTACGAAAGTGCAACAGTACTGTAAGAGAAGTGAAGCAGGGCGAAACCCAACAATTATATGTTATTCAATGTAAAAAGGGGAAAAACAACTGTTACATAAAGGTAATAGTGGGCCAGAAAACGACTGCTATACAGGCAAGTCACGGGAAAACTTTGGCACCGGTTCTGTGAAAACGTGTTTGTGTTTGAAGGCGGTACACGTCGTAACATACACAATCAAACAAGGTATGATTATATAGAATGTGAATGTCTTAGATGTGAATACTTCTTACACCATTCATAATGAGTCAAAAAATAATTAGTATACATAATAATAATCATAAACGACTTGATTGGTGCCTGTATCTCTAGTATACGGTCGTTAATGGTCCAAATGTAAAAGAAATCGGATGCACACAGAATGTATCTAAGTCTAGATGTACTTATGCTGAGGGCTGGATGCGATCAATCAATAGAAAACCTCGAGAAACTCGTCTAATTCTGACGCTACAGCGATATTCGGATCCTTAAATATGCCACGGGAAGCCCAAAAAAAAAAAGTATTACTAGTAGATACCCGGAGAAAGATACGGGCAGTGTGAGGCACGGGTGCCAGTACAATGGACAGTGGGTGGGCATGATGCCAATCTCATGACCTACATCCGCAGATATATTCCATCCAGTAACACCCCTCACCCCCACCCCGGGGTGTTGAACAACATTCGTCTTTTTTGACTAGTCTGAACCCGGTCAAATTCTTCTGGGGCTGGCATCGGGTCAAACAAATCATCAGCAAACGTCACTGACCGCTGGGGTTATGGTCGATGTGCGGGGCTGGGCCTGATATAGAACAGGATAAGGACAAGACGGACAGGTATTTTAATTCGCCTGCAAAACACGAGTCTCCACGAAGCTTCAAGCAACCCCCAACTACACACAACCTAACACGGGCCATAATTTAAATATGAACATGAGATACTAAAAAAAAGCATCATTTTTCCAATGAACAGTTTTCACTATAAACATAAATAGTACATTAAACAGATTAACTGACTTAATTAAGTTCTGTTCATTATATATACTTAAGGCCTATCTTTAATTTCAAAGCAACATAATCCTGTAGATAGCAACATTATTACTGAAGATTTAGCTACAAAACTTGACCATTTAGCTACAAAACTTGGCAATTAAAATACAAAAATAGACCGACCATTTAGCTAAAAAAAACTTGACAATTTAGCTACAAAACTTGCCATTGTTGTTGCAAAACGTAACAATTTCGCTACAAAACTTGACCGTTTAGCTAAAAAAAACTTGACAATTTAGCTACAAAACTTGACAATTTAGCTACAAAACTTGACAATTTAGCTACAAAACTTGACAATTTAGCTACAAAACTTGACAATTTAGCTACAAAAATAGACTAAACACACAGCCACAAATACAGACTGGTCAAAGTCTCGCCCACTACGCCAGCACGTTGATGGGATCTAAGTTGTTTCACCAAACATTTCATCAGTAAACCAAATCGTTTTTCCTCGATGCTACCCTCAACCCTAGATGACCCTTAGAAAAAGTACACGGCCCTAAGATGACCAGCCCCAGTGTAGACATTCCCTCAGTAATTAATTAGGATTCTAGCGGCTAGCGAGGCCGGCTGAGGGGGGGGGGGTGAGATCGATCGAAAGTGTAACCTTGAATCTATTGGATTGTGACGTGCCCAGAGTCATTTCACATGTCGGGGAGGGAGAGGGAGGGTTATAACAGGAAGTAGAATCAGGAAGGAAATGAGCAAGAACGTTTTTAGGAAGGAAGTAGGGTGTGTAGTGGGCGGGAGAGAAAGGGAGAGAGGGCGAGTTCCGAAAAGTAAAGGGCGGCAATTAGACACAGATTGTTGATAGAAAAACCGCACAATTTTTAAAAAAAAAAATATGATGTACGCTTCAGAATGTCCCGAATTCTGTTTGAAATTCCCAACAACAAACTGGTAGCAGATGTAAACATGAGCAATTTTTTACTGGCTGATCTTCATTCGTAGTTATTAAGGCCTGCGCCATATGGCATCTTACGTCCGGAAGATTATTTGGCGTGTACTTCTAGTAGATAATGGATCGTGCAATAATGAACCTAACACAAAGGCGCCCGTTTGCTGAAACCCTTTTGGAGTGTGGGGGATCTACAACATTTCACTACAAGAAATTTCGTGTCGGTATGCCGGTCGTGTCAGTACTATGGCCGTTACAACATACATGTAGTGTCGATATAGTTGTAATGTCAGTCTAATGGTCGTGACATCCTGTGGAATTTTTGTACGATTTAGCAAACTATCGTCTACCAGCTTTAGACAGTAAATTATCATGGGCAGACAAGATGTGAGCCGGCTCTCATCAGTGTGTAACTGTAACGCTGCTGTGCCGCCCAAAATAAACTATTTATCTGAGTACGTGTGGCTTGATCGATTGCAGGTCTCCGTAGTCTACCATAGTCGTGCTAGGACAGGGTTGAACCTTTTTTTTTTGTTGGTATTCGTGTACCTTCAGCTTAGGTTAGTAAAAGTAAAAAAAAAAGTAGTTCCCTTTCCAAACCTTACGATCTATAGGGCAAGTGAAGTAGAGTTCACTTGTTTCTGTGACATCGGCATATGAAGAGATAGTGTGGTCAGCACTATGCCCAGCCGCCCTTACTTTCCCTAACGTGAGTTAGATACCCATCAGAGTTGGGTGGACTCAGGGACGGTCTACTGACTTGAACCCGGATTCGAACTCTAAACTTGCGGGTTAGCAGTCCAGCTCTCTACCGCTAGAACACTCCGTCCCATTAGGTTAGTACTGCAACAAAAATCTTAGAGATAAAAGAAAATTTTAAAGGACATAGTGGTCGGGCAGGACAGCGAATGATTGCTAACTCACAAATTCCCGAGTTCGGACCCCCAAAGCAGATGATATTGTTAGCTGGGGATAGCATCCTATCTAGGAGAGAAGACTTCAGAATCAAACAATGGATGCCTAGCTAATTGTTCTTGAGCGGACTAACGCTATGGAAGCAAATCCAGAAAGAAATGCAGGCTGAAGTCGGAGTCAACTGGTCCTATAACGTATGACGACATGTACTAATAATTATGTTTGAGGGAATCACCTTTAATATAACATTACAATATAGTACGAAGAAACAAACGTACGAGCCTACAGTCTGGATATTCGATTAGTCGACACGTTCCAAAAAAAAAAAAAGACGGGCAAGATATTGTGCCTGATGTATGAGGTAAATTCAATGGAGAATACACGTATAAAAAAGGTATGCATAGACAGGTGTCTATGGGATGTACGTTCAATACAGATGACACGTACAAAAAAGTCATGCATCCTATTAAGGCAAGACTGGTGTCTATGTGGGTAAGTTCAATACACAAGCCACGTTGAAAAACATCGCACGAGCGCTCGATGCGTACTTCACTAAACAATGTCTTGCGCACACGCTAAAACAATGTTTGAGTTGAATAATTTGCGTGTCTGACGCACACACGGACCGGATAGAGAGGGGGAAAAGCAAAAAATATTTGTATTTAAAAAGTGCGAGGCGACTCTATAATTTTTTTAAGAAACATAAAGGATCTATTTTTGTTTTTTAATAGAAGACAATTCAAATAACAAAAAATATAAAAAGGGGAAATAATTGCATTCTCTGGCGTCATACGTCTTTAATTGCAGGGTATGAGAGGGGAGACAATACGATGAGGCATGATGGATGTTGTTAATGTAGAGCCGACGACCTTGGGTAGGCAGATGGCCAGGTAGAGGAGTCAACGTCTCGTCGTACAAAAGCTCCAACACTTTCATTTTTTTCACGGATCATGTTTCAACCTTTCATCAGATTCACGCGAATACTTGACTTAAAGGAAGCCACGAATTTTTAGAAAAAAAAATAAAATAAGTCCCTCCCCGTCCCAACGCATCGTACTTTTCTCGTTTATTTTCCACGCCCAAATTGGATTTGTAAAGTTGAATAAAATAAACGGGTGGCTATTTTTTTTTCTTTATTAAAAAAAAAACATTCACTACCCCACCCCTTTTTTTTCCAAGCGTACAAACCTTTTCATATGACATGTACTAGTCTGTCAACCCCTTATTTCGACCCCCACTGTCTCTGATCAGACCCCTTGAATAGAATTTTACATGTGAAAAGACGGCCGTTTATTTCTGACATGGATTCCATTGTCCCCTCTGCTCAAGGACTTTCCATTGTGCCTGGACAAAACCGAGGCCACGCTTACATTTATCGCCCTCGGACAGGACACCCCACATCCCCACACCCCAATTTCTGTATCCGTTTTTTTGCTCATTAAAAACTATAAAGTTTGATGACCGTTGAAAATTTTCTTTTCTTTGTCCTGACCGGGAGATTTTTAAAAATCTGGCCAGTCCAATCTTTTTTTTTTAAATGACCAAGTAACAAATAGAACACGTTTGCTTTCAAATACATTCGCTCTGTTAACGATCCTATGTTTGAAGCTGATATGGATATCCTAAAACAGCAATGGAATCAAACAAGAAACAACAAAAATTCAACATTAATTGTGGTTAGAGTTGATAATGGGACATCAGAACAGCCACTATACAGATTTCAGAACAGACCATATACGTATTCATGAACGATGATGATTTTTGTGAAAGTCGATGGAACTGAATCAGTCATCAATTGGTAACTGAAACTACTCAAGTCAATTGGTGTTGACATAACAAACTCCCATAATTATTCTATTTATTGCAACTTCAAAAGAAAAAAAAAAGGTTCGATTTTGTTCTGTCTTTGCTGTCCAAAAACTAGAAGTTATATATATCGGGAATTGGTAGCCTTACCCAAACACGAAAGTGCTTATTTCGTCTTACGTTAAGGTAAGAGAAACGTTGCTTATTTCATCTACTGTAAGACGAAATAAGCACTATCCCTAATAAAATTAAATATGAGTCTAATCGTACGATACTAGGATAAAACAGCACACAAAAAAAAACTATATACAATAATGTACTGCACATTTGAAAAACCACACATGACACATTTACAAATGTAACTTTTGACTGTATAAAACAACCAGTTCAAATCGAATCGGTGAGAAAGAAAAGCAAACTCCCTCATCACATCTCACACAAGAACGACAACCACTGTCAACAAGGCGTTGAAAAGCATCTTTGTTATCTCCCCCCAAGGTTCCCTTAAAAACCTTGATAACTGAGTTCCTTATCACTGATAGCATTTCCCGTTTGTCCTGAGCCCGGTGGTGTAGCATTGTGTCTTGTCCATTCGTTTCGTCTTGCGTCTTAAGCCCCCCCCCCCCCCCCCCCCACCGTACCTGGGGTCGGCCGGCGTGTGGGGGTGAATGACCGAACACGGTATCAGGCCCGCCTTGCACCCTATCTCGTTCAGATCATATTTTTTATGAGAGAGACAGGAGGAAGTCCTTTAACAAACAAAACCAAAAAAAAAAAAAAGCCCTTGGCAATACTAGTAATATGAGATAGTTGGCTGTTCAAGTTTTAAAATTTAAGAAAAAAAAAATACAAACAGGAAATGTATTGAAATGGTGAGGAGTTTCACATCACATTTACGCATGCTGTTTCTACATTCGTTTTTCTGAGTTTTTTAAACTCGGGTTTTTTTTTTTTTTTTGCTTTAAAACCTTTGTTGAGTTTTTGTTATAAAAAATCTGTGTTGGCTTTGGTAGAATAAAATGGCTTGTTTGTGCTGTTGTTTTTGTTATATGTATGGAGCAGATCCTGGCAATGAAAGAGATGAGGGACAACTTCTACTACCAGCCGATGTAGCTAATCCTATTAACACGCATTTCCATTCTATTTGACTTGTAAATCAATACTTATTTCAATGGTATCTGTCCACTGTCTTATTTTGGGGATATCTGCCCACTGTCTTTTTAGGGATATCTGGCCTTTGTCTTATTTCAAGGATATATCTGCCCATTCTCTTATTTCGGGGTTATCTGCCCATTCTCTTATTTCGGGGTTATCTGCCCATTCTTTTATTTCGGGGTTATCTGCCCACTCTTACTTTTAAGTGATGTGTTCTTAATATATTGCCACTTGTCTTATTTTAGTGATATCTGCCCACTGTCTTACTTCGGAATATCTGGCCACTTTGTCTTTTTTCATGGGTATCTGCTCGCTTTCCTTTTTCAGTGGTATCTGTTCAATATACTGTTTCAGTAATATCTGCCCACTGTATTATTTCAGGCCTATCTGCCCATTGTCTTATTCGAGGTATATCTGCCCATCGTCTTACTTCAGGGCTATCTGCCCATCGTCTTACTTCAGGGCTATCTGCCCATCGTCTTACTTCAGGGCTATCTGCCCATCGTCTTACTTCAGGACTAACTCCCATTGCCCTATTCCTAGGTCTATCTGCTCACTGTAGGTCCCTGACCCAGTGTCCTGGCGTGACCTTGAGTCCAGCGTGGTGTAACGTTACCGCCATCTGCCAGGTCCAGCAGAGACTGACCGGACTTGACCGACATCGGATATCAATGGTTAGGCCGTCAACTCTGACATTCCAATGGCGGATCTCCGGGTGGGATTTCGGGGTGTGTGAAAAGGTTCCACCTCGCTACAAGTGTCCTGTTTGACGTGATCGCGACGCTGACTTTTTAAAGGGAAAACGGTTAAATGGAAAATCGTCGAGTTATGGTGAAAGTAATATAAGGCGAAAAGAAAAATCATACAATGGTCACTTTATAACATTTTGAGCCTGATGCATTTCCTTGTGTTTGAGGGCAGACTTGATCAAACGAATTTTTAATTCATAGTTTTTCTTGGCAAAATGGTCAGTGTCATCCACACCAAATCGCACCGTCAAAGCATCACCCGCACCAAATCGTACCGTCACAGCGTCCACCAACACCAAATGACACTTACTACGTCACCCGCACCCAAATCGCACCGTCGGCGCATCACCCGCACCAAATCACACTCACTACGTCACCGCACCGAATCACATTGTGTGCGTCATTTGCACCGAATCACATTGTCACTACGTCACCAGCAGAATACCCCGCGGAGAATACCAGAAAACGAATGCTTTCTTTTAACTAAAAAAGAATTAACTTAAAAACGTCTCGGGTTACTAAGTGTATAACATCTTTTTTATCTGCTCGTAGATTGTGTAGTTAAATTAAACTGAACATCATAACTAGGGTGAGAACTATTTTATTGAATGGTGCGCAAAAGGATTTTTTGAGTGGCCTGAAATGAAGACAGGGCACTGTGACAAGAGCATTGGTGTAGCGAGACAATGCGGGGTGGCTAAAATACAGATGTCATTACAACCAGCATAGCGGGCGAGATATTATGACAGGTTTCAAACACAAGCTTTGGCAGACAGGAAGGGAGCTAATTCTTCGTGGGAGGTAGCAGGCACTGGAGGCTCGGTACACGGACAGGAAATTTTTTTTTTTTAATTTCCTAAATTATTCGGCTTTGGTGCTCAACTATATTGTGGTGACTGGGATGTATGCGATAGGTTGGTGCGGTCAGAAACAACGTACAAAAGTTGTGTGGAAAAACACATGACCATCTGAACTGGGTAAAATGGATACATTTCCTTGACCATCGAAACTGGATAGGGTGGATAAACTTACACTTGACCATCTAAACTGGGTAAAATGGATACATTTCCTTGACCATCGAAACTGGATAGGGTGGATAAACTTACACTTGACAATCTAAACAGGGTAAAATGGATACATTTCCTTGACCATCGAAACTGGATAGGGTGGATAAACTTACACATGACCGCCTAAACTGGATGCATGTATTAGCTTATATTTGACCATCTAAACTGGATAGGAAGGACAAGCTTATATTATGGATCCGTCTATCTGACCATCTAAACTGGAGAGAATATTTAAAACAATTTGGCCATCTACTCTGGATAGGGTAAAACAACTTAAACTTGACCATCGAAACTGGATGGATGAGTGAACATGCACATCACCATCTAAACAGATTAGAATGTATACATTTATATTTGATTATTGAAACTGAATAGGATAAACATATTTGACAATTTTAGTACGGTAAGATAAATATTTTTGACCATTTTAATACGGTAGGATAAACATTTTTGACCATTTTAATACGGTAGGATAAACATATTTGACCATTTTAACACGGTAGGATAAACATATTTGAACATTTTAACACGGTAGAATAAACATATTTGACAATTTTAACATGGCAGGATACACATATTTGACAATTTTAACATGGCAGGATACACATATTTGACCATTTTAATACGGTAGGATAAATGAATTGACCATCTCGTATTTGACCATCTAAACCCGGATAAGTCGGACATCTCGTTAAAGCGACTTGCCATAACAGCGGACACGAGATAACCAGCGCATTCATCACACCGCCATGACGGTGACCAGCACTGGCCACCTATAATGGACGAGAGTTCACTGACCTCCTGACGATCAAGGTGTATTCAGGTTTGCCGTGTAGCCGACGGGGAAGCCCCGTTATAATTATAATCATTAGAGGGTGAATTTTTTTTTATCCTCCAACGCTGATGAGAGCGATTCATATTTCACAGATTTAATTACAATTATTATGTACACTGAATCATAACTTGCTTTTTTAACTTAAATATTGCTTTTCTGGGACTTTATTATGTACCTGTGTCTACATTTGACGTTGAAATAAATAACAATGTCAACACTGCTATTTGAATAACAACACCTGCTTCTTGGATTAAATACAAGAGGTATTAAAACAACATGTATAACGAATAACAAATGTTAAACATAAATATATCCTGAACTAAACTCCTGCAGTAACAAATGTTCAAGTGTAAACAACCCGAGTAAACATTATATTTATGCATACACCACTACTACTACTTTTCGCCATAAACGAGGAGTAATTCAACCTTTATCAATACACAAAAGAATAAAAAAATATCTTTAACTAGTACCGTTCGAAACGATTTAACATAGGGACTTTTTTTTTTCATAATCAGACAAAGCCGGAGAATATAAAGTGTATTTTCAAATGGAGGGTTTTTTTTAGTGGCAAATACGTGGTTGTGTGTGGTGAAGGGGGGGGGGGGGGGATACAATTTAATATTTAAAAAAGAAGAAGAAAAAAAGAACCCCTCTCATAGCCTTCTTACACTTGAATAACTTCAAGACGCCAGCGATGTCCCGGGCGCAAGTTTTCCCACGCTATGTCCCTATTCAAGGCCCGGAGACTTCGTAGCGTCCCCCCTCTCTCTCTCTAACGTTAAAGGTAACTCCTTCACATTTATTTCACAGACGGGGAAACAACTGCGTCACAGGGCGAGCTATTCTCCGGCTCATTTTAAAACTCAGGTGTCGGGTACAGGTGGAAAAAAATGGGGGTGGGGGTTACAAGTATTTCAGGTGTACGTGTGCTGATAGTACTTGGGTGCAAGCTGTATACAACGTTGTGTTAGAGGTTGTTTTTTTTTATAAAGTGCTGCATGGTTGAGTGTGGCGCTAGGGTGTACACTATTTGGTGTCAAGGTCGTACCGTTTATACCGGAGCGTTCCGTCAAATGTGAAGCAGGCGGTCACCGGCTCGGGATTCGTGGCTCGTCAACAAGCGAATCGATATTTCTGAATCGCATTACTGAGGTGTTTGGTTGAATATCGATACTTCTGATTCGCATTACTGACGTGATGGGTTAAATATCGATACTTCTAGCATCATAACAGAAAGGTTGGGTTAAATATCGATACTGCTAACCTAATCTCAGAAGGGTTGGTTTGAATAACGAAACTTTTGAATCGCATTGCTATGTGAATATCGATTCTTTGATATTAGACGACGATATTAAAGAGCTAAATCGCTGGGGTTGAATAAGATATCGATACTTCTGAAATGCTAGACATCGATACGTTAGAATCGATTCGCTTGGATTGGCATATATATATATATATATATATATATATATATATATATATATACTTGTAACATGACAAAAACATACTGAAATATTAGTTATAGTAACATGACAAAGTATTGGGTTAGCATTAAAACTCTATACAATTCTAAAAATCGCGAAACATTAAATTAACATTTAAACTTTTAAACTTCCTAATTAAGTATGCTCGCACATAAAATTTTCGACTCCGGATAGATCAGGGGCTAAACAAAGCGGGCCATGTACAGTCTTCAACTAGTCAACTGATCAATGCTACTAGTCCAAAAATTATTTCCGTCAATTTCAATAGAAAGCAAAATGTGATAACTATAGGTTTCTTTTACAGACATATTCCCATTTAGTCTACATTATATGTGAAGTTAAGGTTTGTAAAAGCACAGTAATTTCTATCAGGACAAATTAAAGCTTTTTATAAAGATTAAAAGCGAGGACACGGTACATTAATCAAGGAAGGAAAATAAAATAACCGCCGCTCGCCTGAAATGCTCAAGGTCATGTCTTCCAATAGCGGTGACCTCCCCTGATCTCCCCTCCCACCCACGCATCCAGCAAGATTTGATGTAGCTAATAAAAAGACAACGGCGATTCAAATCAAAAGGAAATACGCGTTGTGTGGTGATGGTGGTAGGGGGTGTCCAGTTGTAGGTGGACACTTGATCCTCCCAGCATGGAACCAAGAAAAAAGACAGTGGCAGTTTACTGTTGGTCAGAGAGAGGTAATTTAACCACCCGGCACGTGCTATCAGGTCGGGCAGCTGGCCTCGTTTCAAAACTTTTTTTTTCACGTGCTTTAAAGTTTTCTTTTTTCCTTTTTAAAACAGATAAAGAGATTTTAAAATGTTGAGATTCCAGGTGCTAGGATGGCTTAGCAGCTGTGAGCGGTCAATTTAAATTATAGCCTGTAGCCAATTTATATAGAAGGAGATGGGGGGGGGGGGGGGAGATGGAAATTCTAATAGATGAGTGGCTGTTAGATTTTATGTTAATGAGATTTTTTTTCTTTAATTTGTTTTAAAATGATGACGGGAGCAGGCTGATGAAATGTTTGATACTCGTTGGCTGGAGAAAGATTAATACACCAATATCTTTGCTAAGATTTGGATGAGTGAAACAATACCGTGAAAATAACTAAGTATGTAGGCCTACTGTAGAATCTGTATAGTTAGTGTCCAGTAAACAGTGCTACAATTGTTTCCTCTTATACGTGTATTGTACCCTTTACAAAGTTTCGTACTATACACGTTTTACCTTGTATACACCTACTTGTATTTGTTCCCTGTAAAAAATTAATGAAGCTAATACCAAAAGTTTTCCACTGTAGTGCATACTTGTAGTAGTACTTAACTTTTTACTAGGCAATCTATCTTCTATCTAATATATAAAGCTCAGTTCTGTATGTAACGCATATGTTTGTCGTTGGTCTTCGATGGATTAAAGTGTTATAATATTATCGTGCGCATTTCTCTAAATTTATGAGTTGAAAAATTACTATTGAAAGTGTTGGGAAATAATTTTCATTTTTCAAATTATAGTAATAATTGTCGGCATGTTCATTTAACGCAAGTTTTAAAAAAAATATCATCTTTTACAACAATTCTAATTATGTCTTTATTTAGTCCTATAGCACTTACTTCCCTTTGATAAATTAGGAAAACACAATTACTTCCCTTTATAAAACCATTGCATTTTGTGGAAAATAATTTACTTTTTAATTACTTTGTTTTGGTGTTGGGAAAAAAAAATAATTACATAATTAGCGGGGATTGATCAAGTGCAAATGTTGTAGGTATTTTACGGATAAGCTTGGAGTATTAAAATTGTTCATTAAATTGAAACAGGCGCGTTCGTTTAAGTGAGTGCAAAAGACTATGAATAAGTTGGGGTACTATAGTCGTTCATTAAGCTAAAACAGGTGATTCCGCCCCGGGCGTTTATGTTCGCGTTAGTGTTTTCTTTGTGTTTAGGTGGGTTTGCGTTAGTGGTAGCGTTTTGATTTGGTTCGTTTTTGTTCTTTCTTTTTTTCGTTTTTGTTTGTGTTTTTTTCTTTGGGTTTGTATTTGTGTTTTTGGTTGGTTTTGCGTTTGGATTTGGTTTGTTTTCGTTTGCTTTTTCGTTGTTTTTTTTTATTTTGTTGGTATTGGTGTTTGTGGTTGGGTTTGTTGTTAGGTTTTTGTTTTCGTTTGCTTTTTTGTTTGTTTTTTCTTTGTGTTTGTATTGGTGTTTGTGGTTGTGGTTGGGTTTGTTGTTAGGTTTTTGTTTTCGTTTGTATTTGTAATTGTGTTAGCGTTATGTTTGCGTTTTGTTGTTTTGGTTGGTTGTGGTTTGGGTGGGCAATGCCGGGTTTATGATGATTACTAAACACACAGGTAATGGTCTTTAACAGAAAGTTTTTTTACAAAAGCCAGAGCAGGGCCTGGCCGGGACGGCTAGTATACATATATATAATTCTCTTCATGGAGACGCTAGAAAACAAGCTGTAAGCGCGCTCCTTAACACCCCCACCCCTACATGATCTGGTGAGCTGTGATTCACGCTAAATGTTTACAATCGTAGAACAGGGTTTAGTGACGACTATTAGGGGCAGATAATTTAGTTGGAAACGATTTTAAACTTAGGGGAGGTAACTAAAAGGAGTTTGCATTCACTGGGGGGGGGGGGGCGGTATCGTCCTACGAGCTACTGATAGTGTTTTAAAGCAAATATTTTTAGTGGCAGCATTGGTACTGTCGAATTCACAAATTATGAATTACTGAAAAGTAGAAAATAAAACAACTAAATAGCGGCGTATGATACGCCGCGGGTCGGCTAGTAATACATATTTTCGAAAGTTCCTTACTTGTATCTGTCCCCTGTAAAAAGATAAGTAGGCTATTACATGGATTCCCCTGTTGTCTCATACTTGTATATGTCCCCTGTGTAAAGTTTAGTACTACTACGTGTTTTCCCCCGTCGTCTCATACTTGTATGTGTCCCCTGTGTAAAGTTTAGTACTGTTTGTGTTCCCCTGTAGACAAATAGTTGTATCAATCCCGTCAAACATTTAGTACTGTCCCCCCACCCCAACACACACAAAACATACAACAGGATCAAAAACCAAAACACCAGTACGGGGTACGACAACGACTAAACCAAAGCAAACACGGGTAAGCCAGCAGGTCCAAACACACCTGATATGTCCTATTTGAGATGACCCGCTGTAATTGACCCACAAAGAAACTCTCACGTCCATCTATGCAGTGTCACGTCACGGACCGCAGATAAAGATGATTCACTTCTTTTTATACACACTCGCTCTAAAACGGAGATAGGCGATGGCTTTCACGGACATGGGGGAAGCCGATGCTAAATTTTCCAAAATCTATTCAGATAAGATTGAGTCGAAAATCCTTTAGCGTCTATAGTTCAAAGTACACCCGCTAGGTAGTGTGTCACTCCGTTTTATTTTATTTGCTAAAAAACGACGCGTTCTACGATTCCCATCTGGGCGTTGAGGGTTTTGACATGCTAGTAATTAACAACCCTATTATAAGCGTGGCATTTTATCAATAGTGATGTGATGGCCTTTGTAGTACAACAATTGTGGTCTTGATTTTTCAGTATCACACCACTCTATGTGAACATTTGGCACAACACCAGTATATAAGTAACTGGGAGAGTGAAAGGAAATTTGATTTCTTAATTTATAAGATTTACATTGAAATCTTTTCCTGTGTATTTAGCAATTTTTTTTCCTGTTAATTGAAGATTAGCAGTGCTTTCCTAAGAAATCATGTTTATTTTAATATCTAAACCCATCATAATCCGCAAATAAGAAGCGTTAATGCTAATCAGTTGTAGGAACTGGAGCAGTGCCAACAAAAGCTAACGTGTGCGTGGGGAAATAAGCTCACAAAACAATCAAGTGGAGAACCCCGGCTTCACAGTAAATGAGTACAATAAAGATTGTAATGGGAACAACTCGAAGACTGTGTTCTTAAAACAAAGCTTTAGTCTACCACTAAATATTTAGGACGTTTGGGTCGCTGCTTATAACGCCAATACATTGGGGGGGGGGGGGAATCGTTCATTAAATAGCGATCTAATACTATTATTATTACAAATGTAAATAAAATAATTCAAACTAATTATTTAAACTGTTTTTTATTTGGCTTTGATCAACCGTGATAGCTTCATAGTTTCTAGCCATTTCATCAATCGAGAAAATCGAGGACGACAAATTACAAGTGAAAATGTAAACAAACAAACAAAAACACAACTTTTCTAGCCTGGGCGGATACAAATCATGTACGACCTATCAGACAAAGAAACCACGAGGACGGTCAATGACCTTATAAGGACAGGACAATGTGCGGTAATAATTACATCAAACCTAAATATCTTCCCAACTGCTGACCGCTAGCACATTCACGTGACCACAGCGGCGACGACACCTAATCAGGGAGGCGGGTTTCGCTAATAACTGATTTACGCATATCAAATGAAAACTGCCCGTAACTCATCGGGTCAATGACCTGGGGTGAAAATGGCCAATTACGCAATCCACTGGTCACTCCAACGTGTGGCCGGCTGCCAACAATAAGCATTACTCGGCTGAATTCTACTCCCAAAGGTGGGTCGCCGCAGGACGAAATATGCCGTTCAACAAGCGCTAAGTTCAGGAGCCGCGAGGTCGTCGAACCTGCTTTTCCAGCGCGTCACGGATACTAGACACAACTGAGCTATCTGACTGGAATAAAACACTAGAGTTAAACCGCATTGGCTCTCTGCTGGTCGATGTGGTCAATTCCGGCCGGATTGCGGACTGTGGGTTAACTTTCTGTGCGGCAGCTTGATGATTGTAACCTTTTGGCACTGGTTAACGTCTTTAGCGCGGTACGCGGGTTGAATTGGGTTAATTTGGCTGAATTGTAACTCAAGTTGATTGCAATTACAGGATTTGGCTCCTTTGTGCCTCTACCAGCATGCGCGTCACTCGAATACCAGGGTTGTCATTTGCATGCTCGTCATTTAAACATCAAGTTTGAAAATCAATACATTTATTCTGATAGAGCCTAACTCAATTTAAAAAATACACATCCTATAGTATTGGCTTGAATAACAAACATTTGCGAATTAAGTAATCTACGTAATGAAATGGTAATGACAAAAATAACTGCAATATGTCAAAGTAAGAAAATCTTCTAACTAGCCTTATATATCCAATGTATATTTTTACATAGTGCAAGTTAGGGACACAGAACGCTCAATTAGTAAGTGCGCGCGCTACACCCGACAACGCCAACACTATAGAACCTTGGGTGTTTTTTGTTTGTTATTTTAATCCGAAGCCGGTATATAACAAAAATTTTATTTTTTATTTTATATGTCAAAGTAAATGTATAATTGGCACTCGTATAACCAGCTAATATCGCAAGATGATTCACATCAAGACCTAAACTTAACATTAAAGCAACGATTTGCCAAATATGTGGGTACGGCTAATCAATACCTTTATTTTAAAAACCACAACATACTTAACGTTTCAAAGCCAGATCTGACGAGTGGATAAAAATTATTAATTAATTAACTATACGAATGCGAACAAATAATAGCGTATAACTAAGGTAATGGTAGTTGGCACTGTGTTACCCGACACCACAGGACTAACCACATATTTGAACATTTCCCCCTTTGAAATCAGCCGAAACCAACACATTATATAGGGTCATACTGGGGAATAAAAGGGGAATAATTGAGCACGGTACGATCGGGGTTATGACCCTTTACTAAACGTCATCCCAGAGTTGAAGGAAAAAGGGGCAGGCGATTGGTGTTTGGAGTAGGACAACAAATATAAATGTCAGTAATTTGTTCGATTTTCGTCTGGATGAGGGTGGAGTTGTGAGAGAGGAGGGTCATTGTATAATGGATGAGGGTGATAATAAGATTAATTAATCCGGTGAATGGTCGGGGGGAATTAAAAGTATGGACTACTACCTTGAAATGGAACGGCGTGGTCGAATAGTAGAGCATACGACTGCTAAGTCTCGAGTTCGAGTCCGCAGAACGTCCCTGAGTAAACCCAACTCTATGGGTATCTAATTCACGTTAGGGAAGGTAAAGGAGGTTGGGTATGCTGCTGACCACAATATCGCTTCATATGCCGAGGTCACAGAAACAGGTGAACTCTACTTCACCTGCCCAAGGACCGTCAGATTTTAAATTGAACTTTGCTACCTTGAACCTTTTTATATATTTTACAAGTGGAAAAAATACCCAAAATCTGAAATGTTACCAGCTTTGATATCAAAACATCACAAATTTAACATTTTCTCAACAAAGGGCTAAAAATAGCTGGACGACAAACGTCCTTGACAACAAAGCCACGAGAGCTTACTGATCTGAGATAAACAAGAGAGAGAAAAACATGAAAACAAAAACTACACTCGTTTGTCTAGCCCGTCATACAAGAAAAAGTTGAGAATAATTGAATTCTCCGGAAGACGTAATCATAAACCCCGCCCCTCCCTCACCCCCGGGCTGGAGGGCGAGTCGTGTCGCGGGAGGAGCCTCATTCGATTAGTTATCTATACCCACGTGATGACCGTGCCGATAGAGCTGGGGGGGGGGGGAGCAAAAACTCCTACCCTAAGGAAATGCTCGAATCATGAAGGAAAGAATCGCGAGGGTTGAAATGTAGAACGAGATACGACTCACAGCGTTTCCAGCTGTTTGTCGAGAATCAATTTTGACGTCACTTCATATCCGGGTTACAAGATTTTTGTTTCTCAATTTTTCTAAAGTATTTTTCTTTTCTCAGTTTTCAAAAACCGAAATTTTAAATTAATTTATCTCTGCTCAGTTTTCAATCAAGCTTATATTAATTATTTTCCAATGCTCAGTTTTGAATAGTTTGTATTAATTATTATTCTCTGCTCAATTTTCACCGGGGTTTTTAAAAAGTATATTTACATATTTAAAAAAAACACACAGAGCAACTTTTCCAAACAAACAGTAGAAGCAGGGTAAATAAGACTAGGATGTGGAGCACTAGACAACCAAGACAGAAAACACCAAAGAATTAGAACAGCCATAGTATTTATGTCTATCTGTTGAAACTCTCCGCCCTAAAACCAGTTTGTACGCGTGTTTTTCCCCCACTAAAACTGTACTTTCGACTTCAAATCAGAATGAGACTTTAAACTTTTTTGTATTGATAAATACTAAATATTACAGTAATCCGGATGACTGGGGTTCAACAGAGAAAATATTTATAGCGCCAAGCAAACAGGAGGAAACCTCTTTAGCTGACCAAATATTAGACAAACAAGTGTCATCTATCCGTGGGTAAATAAGATTTAATTAGAAACAAATGTTCTCGTCATGTCCTCGGTACTTCTGACAGGATCGCATGATGTCGCTGTTGGTTTGGGATGTTGATCTGTTAATATAAATGTTGGACTGTTGATTCAAATGTTGTTGTTTTTTTTTTTTTTTATATTTAAGATGTAGGTCTAATGATTCAAATGTTGGACGGTTGATTCAAATGTTTGATGTTGATTTCGGATGTTTGTTGATTTGGGATGTTGGACTGTTAATTTGGGATGTTGGACTTTTGATTTGAGATGTTGGTCTGTTGATTAAAATGTGGGTTTGCTGATTTTGGGTTATTGTGCCTGTTCATCTGGGGTATTGGACTGTCGGTCTGTCGATTAGCTTAAAAATTATATTTGCTTCAACGTTTGTTTCCGTCGAGTCAACATATTCAATGTGATATCGCAGATATCACTTACGTAGCTTGGTATTTATAAAAGCTAATCGCTACAACAATATTATTTTTAAAACTACTTCACGGCAGTAGCGTAGCGAGGGGGGGGACATATGTCCCCGGGCGCCGACCTTAGGGGGCGCCAAAATGGGTTGGAAAAATGAAAGGTTGAGGGGGGTGCAAATCGAAATCTCGAGGGGGGGGGGGTGCAAATCGAAAGTTTGAGGGGGGGGGGGTGCAAATCGAAAAGTTTGTCCCCGGGCGCCGGGAAGGGTCGCTACGCCTCTGCTTCACGGGTCACTGAAAGGCAATATAGAGGCAGTGTAGAGGTTGGTTATTCTGTGGTGGTACCAATGGTAGGTTTACGGCCAGGGTTAGGGTAGCCAGATAAAAAAACAACGCTTCAATACGAACAGCTGGTGATGACAGAAGAAAAACCTAATAAACAGAACATAAACAGTTTGGTTCATCCAAGCCCTAGGAAGGCATAACTACAACAAAAGTAAACCATACACCATCTAACATCAATAAACACAAAAAATCCACAACTATATACTAAGTTGTGGGTGTCCAAAACAGATACCTTAAAAATATTCATTCATATAATATATATATATATATATATATATATATATATATATATATATAACCACCACCTGTCATCGCAATGAAAAAAAATATTTGCCATCACACCACATCTGTCTCAAACGATCTCATAAAAAAAAAACCGTCATTCCACCTGTTATACCCGTACTTTTTTTGCTTGACTGTATTCCAACTTAATTTCACATAAATAATACCGCCACCCTAACCCTATTTCAACAGTACCATCTTTGTACCACAACCGCTTAGTCCGACAAAATTTGTTTAACGGTCCATTTAACAGTTATTTGTAGCTTTGACAGTTCTAAAAGACGTTATACAATCTTTATATAAAGAAAATTGAACTTTTTTTTTCAAGTTCTTAAGCCGAGTCACCATTCAGATTATTATTTAAATCTTTCACCCGCCCCTACCAGCGTATAATGAAAACACCCCCCTTCCTCCCCGCGATCATGTTGGGAAACACCAGCAATCAGCCTTTAAATTGTGTTCACTTGTCAAACACTTGTTGGATTAAAGCCCTCCCCGCCCCCCTCGGTTCAAGCGGTAATACGGTTACTTTATTTCTCCCTATTCCTGACACGGGCTATGAAACGCCTGACAGCTGAAATAACGTCACGGATACCTTTGTGTGGGGTATTCACCCGTTATCTTTTCATCACCTATACCGTTACTGTTGCAATAATAAAAAAATCTTTCATTTAAAAAAAAACCGCCATTCTCACCCTTCTAACATCACTGGACAACGACGCCCATTTTTTCCCCACACAAGTTAGTTCCCACCTCGTCTCTCCCCTCTCTCCCGTATTTCTTGCATTGTGTCCATCTCTCTCCCACCAAACAAACCAGTGGCTTGGCTTGTTTCGTCCTCTCCCTCACGTCACGAGCCAACTGGCGAGGGCATTGACCGCTGTTGTACTGGTCTAAGTAATAACGACACATTATTTCCCAGGCAGCTAGTCCAGCTTAATCCCTGACCAGCCCCACCACCACACCCACACATACACACATCCAGCATCACACACAGCCTCTGTACTGTCTAACAACTCAAAGAAAAAAATCCTCGCCGTATGAAACAGAAACGGGAAGAAATAAACATACGCCAAGCAGCCAGTTGAAACACAACGGCGATAAACAACAATCAATAGCGGCGGCGACTATTTCTGTAGGGACCGAGGCTTGGCGAGTAAACATGCCATTCTGAGAGCGTCACATGGAGATAATTGCTGCCATTAGAACAAACGCATGCGCCAGGAGAATTTTAGACGGAGAAAAATGATTTTGTTGAAAGTAATGTGAGAACAGGTTTAAAAAACTCGAGCTTTGTTTTATTAATACATATTTGATAATGCCAAGTACTATACAAAACAATTACGTTATATTCATGACATATACAATTATACGCGTTATATAATCCACGTAATTGAAAATCAATAAATGTATATTTAAGCCATATGTATACGAATTTGAATTGTATTTACCCTATATGAAATCAGGTATGGTAAATTCAATCCGTAAGCATTAAATTAAGGTATATTCATTCTATCATAAACAGACAATTAAGCGAATACTCACTTCATTGTAAATTACTGACCCTCTTCTGTTAGCCATAACACACATAAACAAAGATGGAATAGTTGAGTAAGATATTTACGTTCAAATCTAACAATAACCCTGCTCTATAAACTACCCCAAGCCTAAACCTTTAAAAATAATTGACGATGTAGATTCGAGCTAAACCAATTAAAAGCTACAATTAATCATTGATAGTTAAATGCATCCCCGTGTTAAAATGAAATGACAATGTAGAAAGTATCGAAGAAATAGAAACATCACAATACAGGTATAAAGTAAGAATTAGAGGGAGGGAGGGGGTAGACAAAAACAAGTAGGGGTCACCGAGTACAACAACAAAAACAAACCCTCCTAGCTGGAGTTGGGGGGCCAAGGCTACAGAAGGCAGATGAGCATCTTCGTATCCTGGATACCCCGCTAAACGAAGGTCCGATTGTATCAGAGAGATCGATAGGACGGATAGACATGGCTAGATGAGATGGTGACGTGGGTGGGGGAGGGGAAGAGAGATCTACTCTCTCACTCTTGGTGGATGGTTTAGACTTTATAGCAGAATAGATCAACTTTTGGTGGATAGTTTTGACTTATGTACAGCAGAATAGATTAATTTATGGTGGATGATTTAGACTGATGTAGACTTATGTATAGCAGAATAGATCAACTTATGGTAGAAGATTTAGATGTAGTGAGGTTAATCAACCATTAGAGGATATTTTACTTAGGCAAATGTAGGTCCACTTTAGTGGTATATGGTGAGAGAAAATGGTTTACTGTGATATGTTTGGAAGATACAGTTTAAGTATTTCTGCCATAAAACACTAGCTATAGAACAAGAGGACAGGTTTAACTTAATGAGGATAAAAGAGCTGATGTAGACGAGAGACCTATGTATGATAAGACTAAGGTACTCACCACGTGTATTTGACACTCGGGTCTCGCCAGTGCTCGGTACTGGAGGCGAGAACTGTAGGGATGTTTCCTCTGGGGGAAAGAGAAAACAATGTTGTTAGTTAGACATAGCCCAGGGTACAACTAAAACGGCTCTGTAAACATATGACGTTGTAATTACAACTACATTGTGAACACGGTTAGTTTTAACTGCAACTAACGAATTCCAACAACACTTTAAAAAAAGAAGAAAAAAGGCGTTTGGGCGAAAGATTGAGAAAGAGCATTTTTTTCTTTACTGAACCGGGCATCTGGGTTCGAATTCTAGTCATGTTAGGACCTCTTCCCCACCCCTCTCCAACAAGCAGCTAAGAGCTGCGAAGGTGTAACTGTATTGGTCCAGCAGTCTCTTATTTTACTTGTTTTTTTTCAGGCATCGTACGATAGGGGTCATCCATTTTTGTGGACTTTTATAAGGAAAAAAGTGGGTTTTTTTTTTTTGGGGGGGGGGGGGGGGTAAAAAATCCAAAAAAAATTGTGGACGTCATTTGAATGACCCCCTACGACGGGTGGGGTTTGTGTCCCCTTCAGAGCACGCCCAAAGGGGGAAAGAAACATAAAAAGAAACCCTGATTATGTAAATTACGATATGCACTTCAAATGACCCATGGTTCCTTTAGTTCTTTAATGTCAGCGGTTTCTACAAAGCAGATTATAATATAACAAAACGAACATTGTTCTGTGTGCCACGGCACACTTACTGTAACCCGATGAGAAGACATGGTAGGGAAGGGGGAGACTCAAAGTCTACTGGTACAACTACACACCACTCTCCATAAATCAGATCGGATAAATCCTTTCAACTAAGTACCTATGCAGTCAAACCCCTGTAAATTTAGTGACAAAAACGGCGACTGCTGAATGGAGTGCAGCTGAATGAACGTAAGATGCATTAAGATGTCGCGCTAGTGGTTTACATGAATGGGAAGATATCTAGTCATAAGCTATTGATTAACGCCCTCTTTCAGATCTATATCAGGTGGGGGAATAGGCAATTAAACAGCCAGCTGACATTTATGGTTTGAGGTGGTGGAGGGGGGGGGGGGGGTGGTAACGGATGTTGACAGGTGAAGTGGTAGCGGTTTTAACGTTAGAAACGTTCGAGTTCACGGTCTGATACAGTTGTAAACACGGCACGAGGTGGGCTGTGGGGGTACGGTGGCGCTTGGTGGTCTTGGAGGTATGGTGGTTGGGGGGACTGTGCGACGTGCTGCTCTCGGTAGATCTGTAGAGCACGGTAGGCTGTATCTCGAGAAACATATGGTAGTTCATTCAACGTAGAGCATCGTGGTTTGTACGAAGTGGTGGTGTATATGACATTAAAGTATGTAGGAGAAGGTGGTCTTCAGAACATGGTGGTCTGTAAGATATGTTGGGCTTAAAGACATACTGTATACAACCTATGATATGGTAGTTTATTCAACGTCGGATATGGGGATCCGTATAGCAAGTTTTTCTGTAGGACTAGGTTGCCACTATACCCTGCACGACTAGGTTGCCACTATACCCTGTAGGACTAGGTTGCCACTATACCCTGTAGGACTAGGTTGCCACTATACCCTGTAGGACTAGGTTGCCACTATACCCTGCACGACTAGGTTGCCACTATACCCTGCACGACTAGGTTGCCACTATACCCTGCACGACTAGGTTGCCACTATACCCTGCACGACTAGGTTGCCATTATACCCTGCACGACTAGGTTGCCATTATACCCTGCACGACTAGGTTGCCACTACACCCTGTAGGACTAGGTTGCCACTATATCCTGTAGAACTAGGTTGCCACTACACCCTGTAGGACTAGGCTCCCACTATACCCTGCACGACTAGGATGCCACTATACCCTGCACGACTAGGTTGCCACTATATCCTGTAGGACTAGGTTGCCACTATATCCTGTAGAACTAGGTTGCCACTACACCCTGTAGGACTAGGCTCCCACTATACCCTGCACGACTAGGATGCCACTATACCCTGCACGACTAGGTTGCCACTATATCCTGTAGGACTAGGTTGCCACTATACCATGTAGGACTAGGTTACCACTATACCCTACAGAACTAGGTAGCCACTATACCATAGATCAGTTGTTTTTTTTCTGCCAAGGTGCAACTGGACTCATCCTGGTAATGTAGGCTTACAAACGCTACTGAGCTGATAGTTACACGTCATCACAATAAAGCACGGACGACTTGGGACGAAAACCCTCGCCATTTCGTAAGTTTTAACGAGCACCACAAGCAGCAACACCGTCTTCTCTTGACAAACACAACAGATGCATGGCTCAGTACTCGCCTCCCAGACGTTATTAGAGCACCGAGTTAATTTGTTTTATTATACAGTTATTATAAGAATTTAAATGATGGAGATTAAGCTCTTGATTTCGTTAGTGTAATCATCATAGAGAGCCCTACAGGCACAGTTTTTTAAGGGTGGGGATAGAGGAGTGGGGGGGGCGAGGATATTTGTCAATTTTTGCTTTTCTGTATTAATAGGTTGAAAACGTATCAACTTTTACTAACTTGGAACATAGATCTAAAAGTTAATAAGTGAATGAAACCTCGTCGAGGCACTCGCTGTTGACCAAAAAATACAACCCATTAGCTTACACTGGTAATGGGTGGAGGAATTGGTTGACTTATTCACTATACATTAGATATGATAATCGTGGTGAGTAGTTATACTATACACAACTCGAATGTCCAGGTATTATCATCAATAATTTCTAAAAGTGCCAGCAATATAGAATATACTTAACTGGGAACTACTAATCGACTTGTACCATAGATTGTTGACCGTGTACTCTTAAATCTATTTTGAAGCTTTATTGGGGTGGGTTGAAGAATAGGGGGGGGGGGGGGGGTTGACGAACACGAAAAAAAAAACCGCTTGAGATTTGAGATACACCGTAGGCTTGTTGGCAGTTGCCCTTTCAAGCCCGTGCTAATATATCGGGTGTTTGACTAGCCGGACCGAGCCTGCGGTCGAGTTCGTGTGGGTGGCGAGGGGTACGCGAGCTTGTCATAGCGAGGGCAATTTCACATTGAGATTTAGATAAGCTTTCACTTGTCGTTAGATGGGCTGATAAGGGAATGTTGTTAGTGTAGTGAAGGAATGTTAGTGTTGGGTGGGAGCTCGCTCGAACGTCGAAAGGCAAGAAGAACGAAGGGGGAGGGGGTGCCTGGACATGTTCATCATACTCATGATGTTGAAAAACATTGATAAGTAAGTTATTCGCCCCTGGCAACATTAGGTTAACACTGCTTTCGGGAACAAAGTTTAAGTGTAGTTTACATCAATCAACTTTATTTAGTGACTAATGACATTTGCAAATCCATTTCAGCATGTAACAAGTTATCAGGGGGATAAGCGTGAGAGCTCTAATATCCCACATCTTCTCGCTATTTTTTTTTTGACGGTTTCTTGTTACATTACTTTTAAAGATACTGCATTATATTACAAACCGTTTTTCACAATTCTGTACACTGTTTTGTGTGTATTTTTGTCTTCTTTACAAAAGAGACTGCGGATCAAACGTAGATTAATTTAAAACTACATCCGTCTATTACAGCGCAAGAAGAAAATGAATGAAGGCCGATGTGTGATTGTACACCATCCTGCCCTTTGGGCTTGTAATCCGTGTAAAGATGGGCTTTACAAAAGTTGAAGACAGTAATCTTCAACCGGACAAATAAATGCATGAACCATTAAAAAAAAACGCTGGCCTTCACGATAAATAGCTTGCTTCAACAATCATCATCCGAAAAACAGGGGGGGGGGAGAAAGAGACGTAAACTATACGATTCACGAAAGCCCAACACGCTTTATACGAGCATTTCTCATTAAGCCCCAAACCAAGCGAAAGGAAGACATGTTACCAGTAGCAACGCCTTTACTTCTAGAATAATCTACATCTTTTCCACCCTCCATTTTTTTTTACAACTCTCCGTAAATAATTCATCCCTTTCTCTGGATCATCCCTCCCTTATTTTTCTCTATGACAATAAACGTCTTTATCTCATCCCCTATCTCTTCTCCTCATAAGTCTCCGCCTCTTGCTGTCGCTATCCTCATTTCCTGTACGACGCTATCGATTGTACTCTAGTCAAAGGATATACCTTCATCGTCTTCAGCCCACAGCTACACATATGGTTCGCCCCACTCTGTTTGATACACTTTCTGTACAATCTATACTATATAATTACACTAACATACTATGTTTAAGGTACTTCAAGTTGAGCCGAAAACAGTGAAACTACTTAAAGCAGATTTAAACCCCCCTTCCTAATCCACAAAGCCAGACACCCCCTCCCCCTTTTCACCCTAGCATAAAACGACAGCATTAATTTCCACCTGGATATAATTATAATTGCATATTTTAAAAATTTTAATAAGTGATTTTTTTTTGCATGCCACCGTCTTATTTCTTGCCCCTTGACGTCATTTATCGATGATTCCCAAGGAAAGATTTTTATAGGATATATTTACTGTTATTGTTTAGTTTTGGTAGAAATCAAATTATATAAACAATCCTCCCCTTTTTTAAAAAATAATAACAAGTCCGAATGTCAGCTAAAATATTTTCTATTGACACTTGTTTTTCTTGAAATAAATAAAACAAGATTTCCCGTTACGAAAACACTTTGTCATCCCCCCTCCCCCATTATTTTCTAATCAAAAGCAAGGACGTGAACAAGACAAGACGGCCCTCGAGTTCATCTATTGAAGTTGTTGACGTGGCGGTGTCCTCGAGTGAGTTTTGACGAACGGAGCGAGCCTCCACGAGGGAGGAGAGCGCCGAGTGGTGTTTAGCGCTGCTGCAATTAAAAGATCACTCGAGAGAAAGAGAAAAATACAACCATCGTTAAATATCTGACATCAGCGGGTCTTGAGACTACGGGTAGAGGTGAAGTCAACAAGCCACAGGACACTAGGGTGAAATGGGCGGACAGGCGTACCTACATCCTGATTAGGTCAATGACCCTTGTTTTCACCTGTGATGTCAACTTAACTTAATATTTTGTAATTGTCTGATGTGTTCACATCCCACCTCACGTGCGGTGAGTATGTATCTTGTCAACAAGTTTCAATCAAAACAACAGGTCTACAGGTGTGTACAATTAGTCTACACGTGATCCTCTTTCGGATTCATGTACAAAGTGATTTGATTTTTATGGCGAATCAATCTTCGATCTCCGGCTATGCGAACGAGGTTTTTTTTATATCAGTTTCTGAGGTTGAAGTTAGATTTAGGGTCAGAATTAGTATTACTTTTTTGGTTGAGGTGTTGGGTAATGATAATATCTGAGAGGGGGGGGGGGGGTATTTTAATAACTGTTAATCATACAATTATTTGTATTTTACTAAAATAAAAGTTAAAAATAAATCTTCAGGATTAGCTTGACTTTTTCTAATGTGTTAAATCTTTTTTGTATGTCGGTTTATAAATACAACAATGTGTATGTAACTGCCAAATCCAAGAACATGTGTATTTTCAATTGGTCCGATCATTTCAATGGTTCCCAGAAAGATGTGCAACGGAAAAAAGCGCAAAACAAAATGCGCAACGGAAAAAAGCGCAAACAGAAAAAAGTGAGATCAAATGTGTGCGCAAATTTCTGTGTGCGCTTTTTTTTGGTTGCGCAATTTTCTGTTTGCGCTTTTTTCTGTTTGCGTTTTTTCTGGTTGCGTTTTTTTCTGTTCGCGCTTTTTTCTGTGTGCGTTTTTTTCTGTTGCGCTTTTTTCGGTTGCTCATCTTTCTGGTCGCCATAGGCAAATGTGGCTGAAAACTGGACAGCGGATGTCCGAAGTTTTATTCACTATGGCTATTTCGCTAGTGAGAACGCGAGCTATGCAAATATCACTGTTGTTAGGGTTACTGTTGGGTATTGGCAAAATCGGTTCAAAATTAAGGTGGTAATACTGGGGGATGGGGAGATTTTCAATGAGTTCTAAACGCTGTAACAAGTACCTATCTTTTTTTTAAAATGAAATCTTCAACCACAGACTTACAATGAGGGGGGGAGGGAGGGGGGCGGCTAGCAATTTTGAATACTCTAATTTAGCTACATCTTTTGATCAATATACGAATGTGTAAAGAATTCGCGAATTGGCCTCAAGTAATACTATGGTTTCAATGATGACACTGTAGAGGCTACAGCCCTTCATACTAGGCTACCGTGTAAGCTATTGGGTTGCAGAGCAAGCCATTTGGGGCTACAGTGTAAGGCATTGGGCTACAACTCAAGTCATTTGGGCTACAATGTAAGTCATTTGTGCCGCAGTGTAAGGCACTGGGCTACAACTTAAGTCATTTGGGCTACAATGTAAGTCATTTGTGCCGCAGTGTAAGGCATTGGGCTACAATGTAAGTCATTTGGGCTACAATGTAAGCCGTATGGGCTACAACGTAAGTCATTCGGGCTGCTGTGTAAGGCATTGGGCTACAACTTAAGTCATTTGGGCTACAATGTAAGCCGTATGGGCTACAAAGTAAGTCATTCGGTCTACAGTGTAAGGCATTGGGCTACAATGTAAGTCATTTGGGCTACAATGTAAGCCGTATGGGCTACAACGTAAGTCATTTGGGCTACAGTGTAAAGCATTGGGCTACAACTCAAGTCATTTGGGCTACAATGTAAGCCGTATGGGCTACAACGTAAGTCATTCGGGCTGCTGTGTAAGGCATTGGGCTACAACTTAAGTCATTTGGGCTACAATGTAAGCCGTATGGGCTACAACGTGTCATTCGGGCTGCTGTGTAAGCCATTGGGCTACAATGTTAGACACAGGCTATTAGGTTAGACATGTGTTAGTAAGTGTACATGAACAGGTTAGCGGTTAGCGTTACATTAGAACACGCCCAGACACAGGTCTGGTTGAGGATAGAAAGAGCTAGGTTTACCTGTTGGCGAGTACTGGACAGAATGAGGCAAATTAGCGTCATCTGAAACACACACCAGAATAACATTGGTGATACTTCAACATTAGCGCAAGTTTTTGTAAACTTACTAAATATACGGGAAACATACCTAGGGTGATACCTCAAAATTAGCGCAAGATTTCGTTAACTTACTAACTATACGGGAAATATACCTAGGGTGATATTTCAACATTAGAGCAGCTTTAGTAAAACTGCTAAATATACGGGAGACATAACTAGGGTTATATTTCAACAATGATGCAGCCTGATATATAGGAAATATACATTGGGGTAAGTTTTATCCCGCCACTAAAGCGTGTGTAATACTAAACAAAACGTGTTGGTTGCTAAATACGTACGTTTTCTTATAAGTACGAAATATTACTATATGTAATACCTGTTTTGTGAATAGTGGTAAATGCTATTACTGTTATAAGCTGTTTTATAAGTAGTTTCGTAAAACTACATGTAATTCATATTCAATGAATTGTTGGCAATACTGCATGTAATACTTATATAACGTATAAATAATTTATAACAATACTGTATTTTACAAACATTTAACAGTACAACAATACTTCCGGAAATCGACATTTTACTCGAAAGCAAAGCACCTCAACAAATAGGGAGGAGGAAGGTCACTGAAGTTCTCGAATGTACTCAGTTCGAAATCGAATTAGTAAAATATATTAAAATAGTGCAAGTAAAGTCAAGATCAGTGCATGATTCAGAAAACAAAATGTGTCAAGAACTAAGGTATTTTAATAATGGACCAAAAAAAAAAACGGATCTATTTCTTCAAGAGATAGCAGCCTCGTTATGTTTTGTGTGTTGATTTTTTTTTCTGTACACCCGCACTCGGTGCATGCGTCCTGTATTACACGATGATTGCTCACAAATTCATGACTAGTCAAAATGTCATTTTTCAAGGTGTTCACAGACACGACTGCTGTTAGCATTGAGTTTTCATATTAGTTTCTACAGGACAGTGACTCAACATTGGCAATAGCTCCTGTTACAGCTAACTTGGGACTACTACAGCAATGTATTAAATTTGACATGTCCACAGTACAACCACCTTGACATTTTTATCAATAATCAACTTGCTGTTGCATTAAATTTTGGCACTTCTTAAGTATTGATATTTGCATTTCTACAATCAGCTTGACATTCTTAGAGTCAATCCGTCATTTCTTCAGCTGAACAGTTAACTTGATATATCATCTACAGTAAACTTGGCAATCCTCTACTAATGACACTACAGTCAACTTGGCATTTGTACAATAACTTGCCACCTTTTAAAGTCAACTTTTCATTCCTCCACAAATGATACAACAGTCAACTTTTCATTCTTCCACAAATGATACAACAGTCAACTTTTCATTCTTCCACAAATGATACAACAGTCAACCTTTCATTCCTACAGTAATGACACTAGTCAACTTAGCATTTCTACAATAACTTGCCACCTCTAAAGTCAACTTTTCATTCCTCCAGTAATGACACCAGTCAACTTGGCATTTCTACAATAACTTGCCACCTCTAAAGTCAACTTTTCATTCCTCCAGTAATGACACGATAGTCGACTTGGCATTTCTCCACAAATGATACAACAGTCAACTTCTCATTCCTACAGTAATGACACTAGTCAACTTAGCATTTCTACAATAACTTGCCACCTCTAAAGTCAACTTTTCATTCCTCCAGTAATGACACCAGTCAACTTGGCATTTCTACAATAACTTGCCACCTCTAAAGTCAACTTTTCATTCCTTCAATAATGATGCAAGTCAACTTTTTACTCTTCCACAATTTTCATTCCTACAGTAATGACACCAGTCAACTTGACAGAAAATGTACCACTTCTACAGTCAACGTTTCATGCCTCCGCTAATGAAACCACAGTCAACTTGGCATTTCCACCAATACCCACAACCAACTTGACACTTGCACAACAGTGCAGCCCCACATCAACCGACCTAACGAGGCGGCACACGTTTTACTCCTTATTTCCGGCTCCTTTACTCCCCAAGTACCGACCACGACGTCCAAATTGAGAGAGAAAAAAAAACTATTTGCCAAATGTTTATGAAAAAACCTAACGAAATAGTCATCGATTTATAGTTGTTTTGTGCCGAGCTAGCTGACCTCGCGTGGGTTTCAATCTATGTGAAAGGTTTTTACTTCCTTTTTAATATTCGATGATGGGCGGATAGAACAGGCCGTGACTAAGTTTACTTATGGTAAAAAAAACAAGACATGAAAGTCTGTTTAGAATTGACATGGAAACTACTTTAAATGTTTAATAAACAATTATTATACAAATTAGCCTAGAGATTTATTTTTATGCATAGTTAAAAAGGTATACAAATAATAATTAAAACACAGAAAAAAAAACAACCATCACTACTATAAAACCTATGATGTTTTAAACAATTAACAAGGAGGCGAAGACACCACAGCAACTAGTTAGCATTACCTGTGATAAACGGTTCAAATATAAACCTCGGAATTGTAAGGCCTCAAGGTGTGAAGTGACCTTTTGACCCCGGCTCTATGTGATCAACGCGAATCTTAGTTTCAGGCTAACCCTGATACACCTGACAGCATCCTATCTCTTCAGTATTTACTTGTTTTTCGTTTATTGATTTGTACGAGACTGAATTTGTAAATTTGTACTATATTTATTTTATGATAGTCACTAATTTTTAAACGCCCCTCGCTATTTACTTCCTATTGTATTATTGTATCAAGAAAAAATAAGTTTAAATTTAGAAATTTAAATTTCTTTATTAAAAAAAAAATTGAATTGAAAGCAATGGCTCTAAACTCATGAAAAAAAAAAGAAGTCTATGTTTAAAACAAACAAAAAATCACCCACCTGTTCCAATGGACAACCGCCCCTCGCTATTGCTCGGGGAGTAGGGAACAGGGTGTGGTGTGCTGGACGCAGGATCCTCTGAAAACAACGAGCATCACACGAGTTTAGGCCTATGTTCTTGTCGCAAGTCTTCGGCGGAACCCGAGGTCACATAACACGGGCACTTACAGGGCGGGTGGTTTTCTTAATGTGATGGTATCGTGACCCTAAATTTAACCTTAACCCAAAACTTTAACAAACGTCACTAACATTAGGAGAATTAACAGCTGGATACGTTAGTTATTGCTGGTTAAGCGAGAAGAACTTCGTTATTATTTTATTTTTATTTTTTTGAAGGAGATATCCACCAACACTATCGGGTATTACGTGCCAATATTGCTAATTTGCCCGTTTACTCCGACTCCAACCCGCTTTTCCTTCTGTATTTGCTTCCATCCAAAAACAATATGCAAGGTTGCTATTGTTTTGGTTCTAGAGTTCTCTCTCCTAGATAGGTTGCTGTCCCCACCTAACAAACCTTATCTACCCGGGATCCGAACTCGGAACTTTTGGAGTAAACAATCACACGCTTTCCCTCACCCAGAAGAACAAACCATTTTGTAGTTTCAAGCTATCTACCAGTTGCGTGAAAAGTACTAGTCATACATTAAAAAACCTAGTGCGACATTTAAACTATAGAGGACCCGATGAATAAGTTTTAAACGCGATTTTAACACGCAAGGACCTCGGGTTACGCAATGTAAAATTTACACACCTAGAATGGAAACTAAACAAACTTCTACCGGGCGTTCTAATTAATAAACTACATGACTTAAAATCTAGAAAGATTGTAAGAGTGTCAGCATACAGGCGTATTGAATAAATGGTGGTGTGCATATCGGTTATGCCTAAGGAAAGGTGGTAGGCATATCGGTTATATCAGGGCATGTGGCGGGCATATCGAATATGTAAGGAGGCAGGTAGGGGCAGAACGAATATGATATTAAGCCGCCGGAAACTACGTAGGCGACGTAAAATAGTTAAATTATATAAGAGGCGTTTTAACTATAAATAGAACCGCTCCCGTGTGAACAGATAATTAAAATCGAGTCGAATATGAACCGGTGTTAACACAGAAACACTCCCATTGGAAGAATGTTTTTTTTTTAGACAGAGATAGTCATCGCTCTATAGGTTTTAACCTTATCACTCTTTGCTGCTATTGAAAAGATGCGTACAAAAAACATCTCTATTTTGTCGTGCACGATATACAATTTCTGTGTGGGAAGTAATAAGAGGGTGGGTGGGGGGGGGGGGGGGGGAGATCGCCTTAAGTGGAAAATCACTCATAAGGGGAGGGTAAAGGTAACACCTGTAAATTAAATATTTGTAACTAAAGTAAGTTAGAAAAACTGGACCAACAAAACTGTATCAAGATGTTTGACAATCTGGAAACTATTACTTTTAGAGTAAAAGTGTCATTAGGACATTGATCAACAGTTGAATTAAGACATTGATCAACAGTTGAATTAGGACCTAATTGATTATTTTTCATCTGAGAAGCCTAACCCAAAAGTCGGACGGATGGGTTAAACCTAGATAATGACGTGGACTCACCTCTGATGATGGTCATCACTGATTCACCCGACACGGCCTGAGACACGGGCGGGATGTACGATGCCCCATCTTCGTCTGAAAACGGTGGATGAAACCATGGTTAGAAAACGATGGATGAAACAATTGTTAGAAAACGATGGATGAAACAATTGTTAGAAAACGATGGATGAAACAATTGTTAGAAAACGATGGATGAAACAGTTGTTAGAAAACGATGGATGAAACATTTATTAGAAAACGATGGATGAAACAATTATTAGAAAATACAAACACAACGTGTCCTACTTTTACAGTGGCCATGATCCTACAAACGCCTTATTGTATGTTAATATTAGTGTTTTATCATTCAACAGTAATTTGCCACATGTGTCCTAACAGCTTGTATGTGTGTTGTGAGGGAGGGGGAGGTGATTTACAATCAAAATACGAGTTGTTGAATGCCAGTTATGAAAAACTTTTTTTTAAGGCAAACCTACGACTACAACACTGAATTATGTGTGTTTAAACTCATGATTTTCGTATAATTGAAGGATAAGAATAAAGGATACGTAAACAAGCGAAACTATGTTGACTACGTCTACTTTTCACAAAACCCGATACAGTTGTTTGCGCTGTATGGACTCAACTGCTGAGAAATATTGGTATTGTTACTTTTGTGCTTGTTTTACTGTTATCTACCCGGCAGGGGTAACAAGGTTGGCTAGACAACGCTAATACCTTGACTGTATCAGTATTTGAACCTTCTATTGTTGAGAAATGTATTTGCTTTACTGTCGGACTTGTTTACTGGGTGTCTGTGTGTATTTTTCGGCAGGGGTCATATTTTTTATGAGTAAGGTCAGCACGAGACTTCTCCGTTAATCTATAATGGTCAGATTGGGCTCATGAATAATCTCTATACTAAAATTTTAGCCGGATCGGTATTCAAAACTTAAATTCTTACGTTGGTAGTGAACTGGGACTTATTCATACTACTATAAACGTGTAAATTTTTTAACAACATATTCTCCGTGAAATAAACGCGTAATATCAACCGTTTATTACAGAATTGAAAACGGCGAACACGACAAAGTGAACCCAATTGAAGCGAGTTGCGCTCATCAAAGAGGATTCGATTACAAGCCGGGCGTAGATAAGGCGTAACTCTAGTGTAAGGACGAGTTTAGGGTGAAGATAAAGGGACGTCCGGAGTGAGGCGATTGGTTGTGTGTGGACCATGGCGAGGACGTGGTCAGATAATGGAAGGAGAGTCTTACTTCAAGTTGGTGGATGGTCTAGCCTGTCGCTAGATAGTGGGGGGCGGGTGGGGGCGTCGTCCTTACCAGGTGTGAGGGGGGGGGGGGGGAGGGAAGAGAACTTCACAATATAAAATTGTTTTATGGCACTGTTAATTTGTTTAAAGCATCAAAAATAGCTTGGATACAAATAAACTAAAAAAATTCAATTTTTTTTTTACAAAACAAAATTTGCCTTTCGCGTGTGGTGCCGTCAATAGAGATGAGAAGTTGCATTAGTAGTTGTGTCGGCATGAAAAAAATACGACTAAGTGCCTCACAGTTGTATGCCACTACTTATGGGCTACTTGATGCCTCTAAAGCAAGCTTGTGTTAAGGCGTGTATGTACGAGATACATACATTTTCATCATCTGTTGTTTGCCACACTGCATGCAGTAAAAACTAAGACGACCAGGTCGAGTATACAAAACGCTGACCAAAAGTGAGTTCGGTCTCCCAGAGTTCACCCAGCTCTAATTGTATTTGCTTTAAAACAGCGGCTAGGAATATTGTTATGTCAAAGTAATACGCGAACCTTACTTCATCAGTACAAAATCAAAGGACCATTTTTTTTCACACGTAATAAAAACAACTAAGAATTTCAAGTATGCGCTGCAATAAATTAGCGAACCATCGTCTTATTAAAATAACCAATAGCCCATAGCCTTTGATGAACGAGAATCATCCAATACTGCACCGGTGTGCAAAGCAGAGCGTAGGCGTGTCCGATGATTTGGACAATAAGCGTAGAACAAAAGTCAACAAAGCCCTATCTTAATTGAATAACTCAACAGGTGGCTGGAGTACTAAGTCCAAGGTGGACTTGGGTTTAAGTCAATCTCGTACGGGAGTCACGGGGTACACGCTAGAGTTCATAGACACCGAGATAACTCGTTCAATCAGGGTTTTTTTTTTAAACCGCTTAATTGGAATTGTTCGGTTCGAATAAATATACGCGCAAAAAGTAATCAACAGATTGATGATATGCTGAACAAAGTGGATTTATTTCTTAAATTACTTGATGAGTAACTGGACACTTTTATTTTACTGAAAATAGCGATATAACATATTTTACGCATTTTTTACTGGGCGAAATATGAAGTAGAATGTATTGTTTTAATATGACCGATAATGGGGAAGTATAAGCACAAAGGGACAACCGAACTGAAAACTTCGGATTGGCAATCGCGTACTATGCTTGACCACAATTCCATAATTTTCAAAATGACTAATCAATACTGACATCGTAATGTGTTGTAGATTATTTTTCAAACAATAAATTAGACACAAACACATACACATAATATACATAAACATATACACATACATATGACGAAAAAGACTAACTGTGAGGACACTACACAAGTGACTGACATATAAAATCATATCCTACACGAGGCTTTATCTCCCGAGTGACGTCTCTAGGACGAGACCGGCTTGGATTAACCGACAGAAAGACGGTGGCAAAGTTCAACGATGGATAGCGGATACCTTCACAAACACACGGGGCACGGTGTGACGGGCCCAACTGATTTCTTCTACACTGTAGGGGGGGGGGGGGTGAAATTATTCTATGAACTATTCGAAATGTAATATAACAGAAACAAAGCACGCTTTTCCCATGATCTTTTAATACAATGGTATTCAATGGTACAACCTTTCCGTGTATGTACGAGATCTAGGTTTGTATAGAAAAAGGTTGGAAGATTATATCTAACAGAATACTATCGCTGTTTCTGTATAGCATTCATCAAGGCCTAATGTGGTGTATCTCTAATTGGTTTACTGTAACTTTAGCCACATTTGTTATTATACTTTTTTATCATCCCACGAACTCAAGTTCAGTTGTTGAATATCAAAAAACACTTTCATTAAAATGCTAATGTAGTAATAGTAGTATACATTCCGAATTAATTCAATAATGAATACTTAGCTAAATATAAACATTGAAAGCTCGATATTTAGGAATAGGTCATTATATTGATCTCTACACTGAAACGCAATGAAAACATAGCTAAATATAACAAAGAAACCTTGATATTTAGGAATAGTTTATTATACTGATCTCTAAATTGAAACTAATACAACTGAAACGAAAACACATTTACTGTTGATCTTTACAAGAAAAAGATACAAACTTGCACTACAATAGATATTTTACAGTCTAACTCTATACACAACATATATCTAATAGATACTCATAAAGTAATAGAGAATAGATATCAGACAAACTAGATAGATCAGCACAATAAAGGTGAGTGAACTCTGAACTATTTAAAACAAGCCAAGAAAAAAAAAACGCCCTTCCTGCTGGTAGCAGCTTGGAATTGGGCCAAATCCCCCCTCCTCCCCTCCCCCGGTTCGGAGCAACATGGATTTGTCCCAATTTAAAGCGCTGAGCTACTAAACAGGTCAAGGCAATTTTTAGCTGATCTCTCTTGCTGGTTTATCTCTACTGACGTTGATGTTATTTGTGTTGGTTTCGTGCATTTATTTATACAGCATAGGATGAAGATTGGTGATTATGGCAATTTAGACAATAATATATCGAAACTAGTGGAGTTTTTTTGTGAGGGGGAGTGGGGTACAATTGACAGAAGTAAATTTAGTAGCAAGAACTAAAAAAAACACTATATGTACCGTGGCTTGAATGTTTTACCACCGCGATAAAAATGGACATGACAAGATTTTAACTAGTGAAATGTCAAGTAAATAATTTTAGATTACATTTACTTTATCGTATTTCCCAATACATCCTCCCATTATCAAACCAAGTAGATCTAGATCTAGTTGTTTACAACAAGAACCTAACGATACTGACATTGGCTTGGGTGCAAGGATTAGCTGTAAGGTAAGACAGCTGACATCTTACCTTGCCAGTGTTGAATTACTGAGTTACTGACATAGCTAATTAAACAGCGGGAGGTTCGTTAACGTGGGGCTTGCAGTATTTAATATGTAGACGAACATTCAGCGCTGAACTAACGAACGTATAATTTGGACCCCATGATATATCGATGATATAACTGATTTGTCTCTTATAAGTAAAGTAAAGTTTCCCTTCAAACCTGACGGTCTATGGGGCAAGTGAAGTAGAGTTCACTTGTTTCTGTGACCTCGGCATATGAAGAGATAGTGTGGTCAGCACTATGCCCAGCCGCCTTTACTCTCCCTAACGTGAGTTAGGTACCCATCAGAGTTGGGTGGACTCAGGGACGGTCTGCTGACTTGAACCCGGATTCGAACTCGAGACTTACGGGTTAGCAGTCCAGCTCTCTACAGCTAGACCACTCCGTCCCATATTTGTCTCTTATAGTCCCTCGTATATCATTGAACTTACTTGTCATTTACACCCCCATATGCATCGATACATTGACGAATTTGCCATTTAGACACTCATGATACATCAATGATTAGTTATTTAGATCCCCATATATCGATATATTGACGAATCTATCATATAGACCAGTGGTTCCCAACCTTTTTCGAGTGGCGACCCCCTTTTATAAAAAGTAAGTGACCCGCGACCCCCATAGAATTAAAAAGCCGAAATTAGTATGGAAATTAATAAGCACTAAAATAAGATTTTCTAGTAGACTTTCAATATGAACTACTCTTGATAACTGTTTTAATAGCGTGAGTAAAATTGCATACTATTCACTAAACCTTCGTGGTTAACTTTTTAATTAAATTTTTTTTTTGTTAACACCAACCTATGTCATTATAATTATCTTAATTTTGTTTTTAATCGAAGAATAGTGTTGAAAATGTATTCTCGAAAAGTCAATCAATCTTATGTTTGGGTACGAATGGTGAATACTACACCAAAATTGTGTCTGCCGTTTTTCATCTTACTCTGAATCATTCTGCAAATAAAAGAACTCATCTTGTAATTCAACGGGAATGCTGGCAACATCAAGGGAAGAAGAGAATAGGTAATGCGTAAATGCAGATTCTTCTTTTTTTCAGCTCAGAGAAATAGCGATGCAGTCCGTTTTCAAGAGATTCAAGATGCCCAGAAATCGCTTCTTTCGAAATTTTAAATAACTCAAATTTACAATATTTCCAAGATTTATTTTCTTCGCCGATTTTGCAGTTTTGATAAAAGTACCCCAAGATTATCATGGAAAGTTATAATATCCGTTCATTTTACCTGAAGCTTCAGGTTAAGCTTATCTTGATGTTCGAACACATCTGCTAGGTATGGTACTCTCTCCAACCACCACTCTATGTCGTTTTAAATATACCAAAAAGTCATGTTTTCTTTGCACTTCCAAGAACAATTTGATTTCAGATTTCAATAAAAAACTCAAGTTACAACATTTCGTTTGACAGCCAGCGTACTGTAGTGTAGAAGAGTAGAACCTCGTGATCTATATTAATGTTTTTTCTCAGTTCTTTGAAGGCTCCAGATTTTATATAATTTACGCCTTATACTAGCAATGAACTCTTGATGTCAATTGGTTAGGGTAGTGGTTAGGGAGCTAAATCTTTTTTGTTTTCTGAAAGCCCGATTTTGAGCTAAACATAGATGGCGCGCCATCCGTACAAACCCCCACAGCCGTTCTAACCCATTTTAATCATCCAGTTTCAAAAAGGTAGGCCTATTTATTTTCTCCATGTTATCTTCACAAAAGAGCAACTCTTCTTTGCTATCATCCGCATGAATATAGACACAGCAACTGCGAACACGAACTCACGTCTGTTAATTTATCAACTTGAAAAGCAAACAATGGTGAAAGCGTAATTTCAATAAAAATGTGTTATTTAACATTTAAGTACATGAAGCTTTTGGTGAGATTTTCTCCTATTGTTTTTTTTTTGCTTGGCGTTTTCTGTCGCGACTTCATTTGATGCTTGCACTAATGCTGGTGAAAACATCCTGTTCTGATCAAGTCTCTGGCGTCTGCAACTAGCTTCTTACCGACGAAAGAACTCCATATATTTCCGGTGTGTTCCGAATGACTTGTCTCAAATGACGTTTTAGTTTTAAAGATTTCATAGATTCGTGACTGAGAACAACTTTGTACAGTGCGCTTTGTTTCTTCTCTATTACATTTCCAGTGATGTTAATGAAGCCGAATTTCAAAAATTCTTCTAAATATTTATGTTGTGTTTCAAATTACTAAGGTTTAGTATACCAGTTGGCGACCCCCCAGAAAGACCTTCGCGACCCCCAGGGGGGTCGCGACCCCCAGGTTGGGAACCCGTGATATAGACCCTCATGATACATCGTTGATTAGTTATTTAGATACCCATATATTAATGAACTAAGTGATCGATGAAATAAGGGTGTTGTCATAAAGACCCCATACATCAATGATGTTATAAAGACTCTATACAGCGATGTGGATCCCCATATTTGGAAGAACTTACAGACTTATCATGTAGATCCCCTAACAAATCATGTTGATCCCCATAATAGGATTTAGACCCCCATACTTGGATGTGGACCCCCATGCTCGGATGAACACAGACTTATCATGCAGACCCCCATATTGTGATGAACTTAACAGATTTATCATGTAGACCCCTATACAACGATTAAAAATTATGTGGACCCCCATACTTGGATGTAGAACCTCATACTTGGATGTGGACCCCCATATTGTGATGAACTTAACAGACTTATCATGTAGACCCCTATGCAACGATTAAAAAATCATGTGGACCCCCCATACTTGGATGTAGAACCTCATACTTGGATGTGGACCCCCATATTGTGATGAACCTACAGACTTATCATGCAGACCCCCTATACAACGATTAAAAAATCATGTGGACCCCCATACTTGGATGTGGACCCCCATATTGTGATGAACCTAACAGACTTATCATGCAGACCCCTATATTGTGATGAACCTACAGACTTATCATGCAGACCCCTATATTGTGATGAACCTACAGACTTATCATGCAGACCCCTATACAGCGATTAAAAAATCATGTGGACCCCCATACTTGGATGTAGAACCTCATACTTGGATGTGGACCCCCATATTGTGATGAACTTAACAGACTTATCATGCAGACCCCCTATACTGCGATGAGCTCTCCCATTGACAACCAGGAGAGAAACTTGAATGAATGTGGCCCCAGCAGCTTGTGTAGAGAGTCGACATCCGATCTTAAGTGCCATGTAGGGCAAACTGTGATAGGCTTATCTTAATGTGGACAGTGCGTGGGTGAAGTCTTACACACACTGTCCAAACACACCAGATAGTGGACTTGATACTTGTTGATACAGATTTAGTTTTCATTTTTTTTTTACTTTACTTATATACATTTTCTTGTAATGTTGAACTGATTTTTTTTCCTTCAAAAGAAAACTTACTGCAACGTTACATATTTTTTTTTACATGTGTTACATAGTATACTCAGGGGAAAAGCCATAACAGCAACAACGCGGAAAGACTTTTAGCACAATGAAAACCTAACTACTAGTTGATACAGATTCAGTTTTCAATTTTTTTTCTTTACTTATATAGATTTTCTTGTAATGCTTAAATGATTTTTTTCTTTCAATAGAAAACTTACTGCAACGTTACATATAATGTTTTTCTACATGTGTTACGTAGTATATACAGGGGAAAAGCCATAATAGCAACAACGCTGAAAGACTTTTAGCACAATGAAAACCTAACTACTAGTTGCTTAAAGGTACAAGCAGTATGCCTGTAAAGCTTTGACAAGAATGACGGCAGATGTAGTAGAGTTCTTAATTAAAATTCTGTGAATTCGGTATTACTTATATAGATTTTCTTGTAATGCTTAAATGATTATTTTTTCTTTCAATAGAAAACTTACTGCAACGTTACATATAATGTTTTTCTACATGTGTTACCTAGTATATACAGAGGAAAAGCCATAATAGCAACAACGCTGAAAGACTTTTAGCACAATGAAAACCTAACTACTAGTTGTTTAAAGGTACAAGTAGTATGCCTGTAAAGCTTTGACAGGAATGACGGCAGATGTAGTAGAGTCCTTTATTGAAACTCTGTGAACTCGGTACCTGAAGGCAGAGTGTAGGCAGCACAATGTCCAAACATATATTTCACCACCCAACAAAATCCAGGTACCCATTAGAGCTGACTCCCAACGAACTATTAAAATTCTGTGAACTCGGTACTTGAAGGCAGAGTGTAGGCAGCACAATGTCCAAACATATATTTTACCACCCAACAAAATCCAGGTACCCATTAGAGCTGACTCCCAACGAACTATTAAAATTCTGTGAACTCGGTACTTGAAGGCAGAGTGTAGGCAGCACAATGTCCAAACATATATTTTACCACCCAACAAAATCCAGGTACCCATTAGAGCTGACTCCCAACGAACTAAAACTAACATTCAGGTTAGCAACTGCGAATTCTTGCCCACACGAGTTCAAAGCATCAGCGAGGAAATAACAGCTTATTGCATTAAAAAAAACACGAATGTTTAAACTTTGTAGTCATGTAATTTCGGCATGAAACCGTTAACGAAGAGAAGGCTACTCCTCTCATAAAGTTGGCCTGCGGTTATTCGCGTCAGGATGAAGAAAGGTTATCTACAGCGTTGTAGTTCTAGGCATGGGGAGGGAACTCGTTAGTTCTCTATTTACGTCGTCCCGAGAGCAACTATTGTTGACATGGTAAAATGGCGACTGCACCCAGGGCACTCCAAATGTCAGAAAGTCTTTTACATGGACATAAACTCCAAATGTCAGAAATTCCTTTACATGGACATAAACTCCAAATGTCAACAAGTTTTTACATGGACATAAACTCCAAATGTCAGAAAGTATTTTACATAGACATAAACTCCAGATGTCAGAAAGTCTTTTACATGGAAATCAACTCCAAATGTCAGCAAATTACATGGACTCCAAATGTCGGAAATTAAGTCGTTTACATAAACCCTTTAAATGCGTCAAGCAGATAAAAAAAAATTGCATGAATATGTGAATGTCATAAATGGACAAGCATTCCTAAAGTCTGGAAGTAAGACTTTCACGTAGACTCCATGTCAGGAAGTCTGTCGTTTACATGGATATACACAGAGCAGCAGAAAGTCGTATGGATCTGCACTTCCCATGTCTGGAAATAACCTTTAACCTGTCTTACGTCGGTACAGATTCCTTTTATGTCGGTACAAAGGTGTTCACGATATAAAAACAATAAGTGTGGAATTATCGCCTCTGATGCCGCTATTGATGAACGAAAATCGAAAAACTTAACACTAATACTGTATATCGATCCCAAAAGCCATACCCCTATAATCAACATTTTTATTAAAACTTGGTATAAATTGAATAATGGGCAGCTGATTTTATATTACTATTTTGAAAAAAATGTCTGAAGGTTATAATTATGAGAATTACACGCAAGTTTATACACGTACCTAACTTATCACGTTTTCAATTTGTTATATCTAACATAAAAATGCGAAGAGTAATGTTACAGTATGACCCCCCCCCCCCACCTCTACAAGAAAATTAAGCATCCTTACAACAGTGTAAGCCTATTACCATTTACCCCCCCCCCCCTTCCAGTATTTAAAACCCACAACTAAATATAGATCAGAACATCACCACACAGTGGCGCCTCCATTTCATCCCCTCAGTACACGTGACCCAATTCACGTTACTCCAGAAGAGAAAAAAATGAGGGTGGGGGCGTTTGATAAAGAGGACGTGTGGGGGGGAGGGGGGATATAACCACGCGCTATTCAGGTCAAGGTTTGAAGATGTGAGGTTCACGTGAGGTCTCGAACATCAGCAGTGTAAACACGACACTCGAGTATTTCCTACAGCTAACGACACGGCTCGTCTGAATTATCTTATTGCGGCTTTTTACATTGTTCAACATCGATCAATGATGTTTTGACAGCCAGGACAATAGCATAAAAAAAAAATAATGGGACATTGGAATTGATTTCATGGATTAGGTTTTTTTTTTGTTTTAATCCGTTCAGCTCTGTTTACAAACTTAAACCGGTGTTGTGACGCATTTTAAATCAGGGGGAAAAAATGACTGCAGTCAGCAAAACGAGACAAGTCCGGCTAAAATGAAGACGGGCTATTAATAAAGTGTACACAGATAGTAGCATTCTACTGGTACAGAGGGATGTTGACCAGGAAAGTATTAGCAATGTTAAGGGCATAAAAGGCACTTGTTGGATAGATGGTATGTAGTAGTAGCAAATGTAGACAAACGAGGTATGGAGTGCTGCGATAGGAGGGCTTCTTTCAGACATTTTGCTCGGGGGGGGGGGGAGCATTTAAAACTTTATAGGTGCAGTTATTAGTGTGGTTAAATTTAGTATCTTTCTTATTTCGTCCAGAGGGCGCCCCACCCCCAGATAAGCCTGAAAGAAACACTGCTAAATAAGTGTTGGTAGTCAGAGTTTACTATTGTTTTGTTCCCAAAGTTTATCCCGATTTATGTTTCCGAATATTATTATTTTAAACTTATATGCGTATTATAAAAATAGATGCAGAGTGTACAAGAGAGAGCAGTATGTTTTATGAGACTAAAAAGGGAAGCCCGCTACTAGATCAAAACTGAGCATGGCCATTGTCGCTCAATGCTGAAGGCTTTCATATGGCTGAATAGTTGTTTTTTAACTCAATGTAGGTACATTATTAAGTTATTTTTTAGAAACTTCCAACTAATATTGTATCAACGAAAATATGTACATAACTAGTATAGGTTGACTTTTCAATCTATATTATGAATAAGAAATCAAATACTCGAATAAGTATACACTTTAAATAACTTGCATTGTATACATATAAACACAAATTGAAGGCATAAAAAACTGTACACAACACTAACAGATACATTTACCAATACATCAAACCTATACCTAATATTGCACTATTGATTATTCCAGGTAAATTTAACATACCTGAATAGGTAAATCTGAGCCAAGATGTTAACCTATTTTAACTTTAAAGGTAAATTTAGCCAAACCTATGGGTTAAAAATACCTTAACCTTACATGTAAATCTGACCCTAGGGGTAAATTTACCCTTACCCTACAGGTAAATCTGACCCTAGAGGTAAACCTACCCTTACCCTACAGGTAAATTTAATGTCAACTTACACAAGTCATCTATCCAGCTGTGGTACACATCCGAGAAATTCCCCGTGGAGCCCCCCATCCCCCCTCCGCCGTGATGTGGCGGGAGGGGGTGGTGGTGGGGATGGTGAAACGGGTGGTGCCCGCTCACGCCGCCCCCATTGTTCGTGCTGCTGTTGTTAATATGCTGACCTATGATGCTGTTGCCGCCACCGTTGTGATGCAGGCTGTTGATGATGTTGTTGTTGGTGGGGCCGTTGGAGCCGAAAGGGGCGTAACTCCCGCTGCCGATGTTGCCGTTGTAGCAGGGGCCGGACTGGTGCATCTCGCCTACTGCCATCATGCTGCCCCACATTGATGGAGGTGACCACTGTCCTTCAGTGGAGGACGGAATGGTAGCCAGTACAAGTCCGTCATAGTGTCACCATCCAAACGTACATAGCGAAACGAACGCCGCAGGAGAAATCCCAGTCTACTAAGCCTAAACGCTCTGCCTTGGTTGCACAGAAGAGCATTAAAACAAACACACACACTGGCACCAACCGGATGCTCAACAGCACTTGTCTTTTAATTAGGGACAATTAAAAACTCAGCACCTATATGTAAACTGTTTTAGAGATGAAGCAAGGAGAAGGATAAAACTACGTGGATATACTTCAGCACAAATAAACAAACTACCACCAATACAGGGGGTCAATGAGTATCAAATAACCACAACACAGGAAATCAACCGAAGTGTTCTTATTTTAATTCAGAAATAAAACAGCAGTATCCAAGTGAATAGCGGCTAAACACAAAAACAGCAATGAAACTTCATATTAAATATTAACAGTAGTTAATGAACTACAAAACATTCCATCACTAAAACCTGAATACCAGACAGTCTAATTACTTAACGTATGTTGATGAACACTTTAATACGGCTATATTTTTTTCTACAATAACAATGTATCAAAGCGATGTTTTTGGCAATTATATTTTTTTTTTTACTTTACAACATATTTTAATGAATTAAATATCAAGAAGACCAAAACAACCTTAAACCTACATCAACCAACCTATGATACAAAACAACAAGTCTAAGTTTGCTTTTCCTCTCAACTTTCACTTGAAATACCGAGCAAATCTAAACGGAACCTTGACAATGTTTTTTACTTAAAACGTATATTTATGAATCAAATATAGCCACAAGAAGCCGATCACAAGAAGAGAAACCCTGCCTGGTGTAATAATAAGGGATGGGGAGGGAGGGAGGCCAGAGCCGAATAACAAGCTGTGGTTGTGTAAGAGTCGAAACCTGGCCGGCAAACTCGGAGAAGCCGCTAAAGTATGAAATGGGTTAATGGATGTGACACTGTACAACTTCCAGCACTCGATCAAATCTCAAGCGATATACAACATGCCCCCCCCCCCCCCCTCTCGCGTCATAGCGAGTCGCAAGCAATTGATCGCCTACGTCAACTCAATTTGTTTTCATTCTAAAACTCGGGTTTTAAAGTTATGGAAAGTTAAACAATAACTTAATTACTTAAAGGCCACTTCGAATACAAAATACAAGCAAACAAAAACGCCTTTAGAAGATTCAATTTGTATTTGTTATACTAATTACCTAATCTGATGAGGGCACAAGGTCGAAACATTATGTTTTGTGCCTCTCAAAATGTCTCCGTGGAGTTTATATTTAAACTACCTAGTTAAATAACCACTTCTTTAACAAACAGAATAACGACTGTTGCACAGATCTATGAAGGCAGTGATTAAGAAAATTTCACTTGAACAACAATAACAAGAAATGAGGACAAAAAATCTAAGTACGCGTTTAGTTGACGGCCGTGTGTTTTTAACCATAAACGTATGACTTAAAATAATTTCAACGTATCAGCTAACCTCGAAGCGGAATAATAAAAGAAGATTTCAGCCAAGGTATGCTAAAAAAAATTATTTTAAGAACGAAAAAAAAAACAGCGAGTCTCTCTTCTTCCACCCCCTCCCCCTTGTAATTTATACGAGTGGTTATAAAATTGGGGAGATTTATTCCTTGTAAGCTGTAGAGGGAGCCGTGTGTATTTTAGCGTGGAGACAAGTGTTTGCCGTACTAGACACATACGGCGTCAACCACGGAAGAGTAAAAATTACATCTGCACAGCGTAAAAGTAAAACACGGACTTGTCCCCGAGAGACCGACCCTAAAACTCACTGTCGTCCCAAAAGACTTTATGACTCATACATATCCAGATAAATCATATGACCCATACTTGTCCCGGTAGATGATATGACCCATGTCTGTCCTTGGACTCCCAATAGATCTCTATGATCCATGCTCATAATCCAATAACCCGTAACCCGTTCTTGTCCTTGTAAAAATATGCCCCGTGCCTGTCCCAGTACAACCTGTGACCCATACTTGTCCCGGTAGAACCTATGACCCATACTTGTCCACGTACAACCTATGACCCATACATGTCCCGGTAGAACCTATGACCCATGTCTGTCCCGGTAGAACCTATGACCCATACTTGTCCCGGTACAACCTATGACCCATACTTGCCCCGGTAGAACCTATGACCCATACTTGTCCCGGTAGAACCTATGACCCATACTTGTCCCGGTAGAACCTATGACCCATACTTGTCCCGGTAGAACCTATGACCCATACTTGTCCCGGTAGAACCTATGACCCATACTTGTCCCGGTACAACCTATGACCCATACTTGTCCCGGTACAACCTATGACCCATACTTGTCCCGGTACAACCTATGACCCATACTTGTCTCTGTAAAACCTATGACCCATACTTGTCCCGGTACAACCTATGACCCGTGCTTGTCCCGGTACAACCTATGACCCATACTTGTCTCTGTAAAACCTATGACCCATACTTGTCCCGGTACAACCTATGACCCGTGCTTGTCCCCGTAAAACCTATGACCCGTGCTTGTCCCGGTAAAACCTATGACCCATACGTGTCCCGGTAGAACCTATGACCCATACTTGTCCCGGTAGAACCTATGACCCATACTTGTCCCAGTAGAACCTATGACCCATACTTGTCCCGGTAGAACCTATGACCCGTACTTGTCCCGGTAGAACCTATGACCCGTACTTGTCCCGGTAAAACCTATGACCCGTGCTTGTCCCGGTAAAACCTATGACCCATACGTGTCCCGGTAGAACCTATGACCCATACTTGTCCCGGTAGAACCTATGACCCATACTTGTCCCAGTAGAACCTATGACCCATACTTGTCCCGGTAGAACCTATGACCCATACTTGTCCCGGTAGAACCTATGACCCATACTTGTCCCGGTAGAACCTATGACCCATACTTGTCCCGGTAGAACCTATGACCCGTGCTTGTCCCTACAGACCCCCCGGACTTACCCCCCCCCCCCCTATAGACAAACAGACATCAGGCAACAATGGTACGGGAATCCTGAGCCTATTGTGTAGCCTGGGACCTGAGGTATGTTGGAACTGGTCCAAAAAACTGCTGGGAGGTGGGGAATCAGGTACAGGCATAACTTACTGTTCTGGTTTACTTGAGTTATACTATACAGAACTGTTGTATCTTGGTAGATAAAGCTTTTAATGTGGCTTTATTTTATTTTTTAAACTATAAAGTAAATAAAATATCAATGAATTATTTAAATGTGAGTACGTTTGTCAGTTTCTGGGGGGGGGGGGGGGGGGACACGGACGGACGACGGAATTTTTCTAAGGCTAATTGAAGAATTTGTATCGTTACAGTCGATACCCATCTTCAAACTATCTAAGTAATTTTATTACCCACTTAAATAGCACATACCTTAACCATTAGGCAAATCAAGAGTATAAACAGAAGGAAAGTATCAAATCATATCCACAAACCATACAAAAATAAGTATAGCGTATAGACGAGAGTTGGGCAGGTCTATTTTTAAAGTGCGAGAGTGTGTATGTGGGCGGGCGGGCGGGAGGTGGTTGAGAGTGCACTTAAAGCACTCCAGTGCTTCAGCTGACTGTTGTGTTTAGGTCGCTTCCATATTAACAATGAACGCGTTATTTAATTAACATAATCTACTTAGATTGCGGTTTTATACGCATTGGAGTCAACTTGTTATCAATGAGATAGATTTAAAAGCAGAAACTTCAGTTTTAAAACGGATTGATTGGCTACAGTATACCGTTATAGAAACTGGGACTTGGGTCTAAATCACGACTTCACAACACTTAACTACAAGCACTAAATACAACCCCATACGTGATAACCTAGGGTTAATCTTAACGGATATCGCTGCAACATTAAACTCTAACCCGTTACCACATTTTAAACATGACGGACGGTACAAAGGCAACAATCAACCCTAACCTTAAGCGCACTAGTCTCAATAATCTTAACGTCTGATAGCACTACAGCAGCTTACCGCAACCTTAACAAGTTGCCAATAAAACAACAGCTAACCATAACCCGAACCCACTACCACATTATTAACAAGGTGTGGGTCAGCAACAACTAAACCGTAACCCTTACCCACTACCACATTATAAACAACTAACCCGTAACCCTAAACCACTACCACAGTATAAACAACTAACCCGTAACCCTAACCCACTACCACATTATAAACAACTAACCCGTAACCCTAACCCACTACCACATTATAAACAACTAATCCGTAACCCTAACCACTACCACATTATATTTATAAACAACTAACCCTTACGGCCGTAACCCTAACCCCTGCGGTGGTGTGGCCACGGCGGCGCCCAACGCTCGCGCACACGACGTGTTGCGTGCAATGAGAACGGAAACCTGTTTGATAAAGGTAAACGACCTCTGCTACCCGGGCTCATACAGTACGGCTGCGGATCCGACGAAACCGCAAACGGACGGGGTAAAGTTAGGCTAGGGAGAAGAGAAAAAAAATCTACCTCCCATGATCGGCTGTCAACACTCCAGGTCGTTCACCCGGAACGTTGCGTTACACTAAAGGACGATAATTCGTACGGCCAGAGTGGCAAAATAACAGATTCAGTCCCCTGCGGGCGGGCGAGTCCACCTGGGTGATTTGTGTGGGGGAGACGAGGCAAACAGATGGCGAAACACTATCGCCCACCATTACTGTACCGCGACATTCTTTCAGTGTAGGTAACACTAAACGGTGTCAGATCATCTAGCTGTAGTTACAACAGAATGATGCTAGCGTAAGCGGTTTAAAAATTATGAATTGCGTTGTGAAGAAAAAACAACCTACTAAAATGACCTATCGTTATATCTTTGCTAAACAGAATCTGACTTATTGTCTAAATTTGGCTAATCGGCTCTTAAAGTTCTCGAGGTATAGAAATTAAAGTATAAAAGAGACAATGGTTGGGGTAAAATGCAGTTAGTTTACTGTTGAGAACTAAGGTGAAGACTAGGTTTGGGTGTGGAAGTTAATTCTGAAAGTTATATATTCTAGATAGGCACATCCTCACAGCTAAATTGTAAAGAAGAGAAAAGTTAAATGCAGTGGTGTGATATTCTGGGCATGTACATCCATACAACTAAATGTAAAGAATTGTTAAAGGCAGTTAATTGTGGAAGAGAATTCTAAAAGTTATATATTCTAGATAGGCACATCCGCACAGAGAAATTGTAAAGTAGAGAAGTGTTAAACAGGCAGTGGTGTGATAATATGGGCATGTACATCCACATAACTAAATGTAAAGAATAGAATTGTTAAAACAGACAGTCACTGTGTGTGATATTCTGGGCAGGCACATTCATATAACTGTATGTAAAGAATTGTTAAATGCAGTGGTGTGATATTCTGGGCAGGCACATCCATATAACTGTATGTAAAGAATTGTTAAATGCAGTGGCGTGATATTCTGGGCAGGTAAATTCATATAACTGTATGTAAAGAATTGTTAAATGCAGTGGCGTGATATTCTGGGCAGGTAAATTCATATAACTGTATGTAAAGAATTGTTAAATGCAGTGGCGTGATATTCTGGGCAGGTAAATTCATATAACTGTATGTAAAGAATTGTTAAATGCAGTGGCGTGATATTCTGGGCAGGCACATCCACATAACGCTGTGTGTTTGTTCGGCATAGAGTCACGGAGTGTACGTGACCTATCATTTAACTGTAAGTAATGGTGGAGGGTGGCTCTAACGTTTGGGGCGATTGTTACACGACGAGAGGTCACCAAGGTCACGTCGGTGGCAGCCACACAGAAGTTGGGGGAGGGGGGGGGGCTTAAAAACACCAAATATTCTGTGGGGTGTTATAAACACCACATAAAGTTGACTGAAAGTTTGGTGTAGGAGTGTTTAACATCACATAATGATGTATGGGAATAAGAATCACCACACACAGTTGAAGAGTATCAAGATGTATACACAGCACAAAGGTGGGGGGGGGGGGAGGCTAAGTTGATCAATCAATCACCAAGATTTAAGCTTATATTATAACATGCCCAACGATCTAAGTCGGCACAATTACTAATCTGTGTTACATTTTAAAACTGAAACCGTAAATATTATATCCAAACACCCGTGAAAAAATAAATAGTTCCAATAGGGAAACTATATTATCTTCGCCAGAAACTAGATCTATTTTAAAATAAAAATCTAAGAAGATCTGGCTGTATTATTAATTATTAAAATGTACTATTTAAAAAAAAATTATATTGATAATAATATAAGCCTAGGTTTAACTCATCGTGTATAATAAGAATAAGATAACATTTACAACATGTTTTAAAGCGCCACTAGTGTAAAACAATGTTCTATAATCACGAAATTAATTATATTTAACCAGCAATCAACGGCAAGTACAAAAGGACCTACAAGCATTTTTTTTTTTAAATTAACAACCTAATCCTGAAGTAAAAATAGCACGTAACTATTTTTAAAGTTAAATTTAAAGCATCGATAAGAACCTTAACTCAGAACTACACACACAAAAAACTAACTAAAAATAAGATACATAACCGCTAAACCAAACCACATAGTACTCGAATATAACAAGGTTAAATAAAAGATAAATACTCTCAAGCCAGCAGAAAAACGGGAACTCCTTCAAAATCCGATTAACAAACAACACAGATCAATGGAAAAAAATTAATACACCGTTAAAACAATGAAAAGTAACAGTATCCTGTATCACTACGCGTGAGAATCTACACCCTCGATAAATAACAACTCATAAACATAAACGCTAGCTTCACAACAGCAGCGAGGGAATAAAACGAACAGTACAGTCCCGTATCACCTACAAGCCTCGTCACAGGCCGGCTTCAAAGTGACTTCAAGCATAGTCATTTTACTAGTACTGTACTAAACAAGAGGGGTGGAGGGGCGGAAAGCGGGGCGGGAGGGAGGGGGGTAAGTACGCGTAAGACGGGAGAGTGGATGGGAAAGATGAGATGGGGGGAGTGGTGGGCAGGCGAGCTAGCGGGGAGAGGACGTGGCTATTTTTATCTGCCGTCACGTGACACTGAAGGGATTTCGCGCGAAGAGCAACGAACGGTCGGTTTACTTGTCAACTGCTCACTGTAGCTGGTGGGTCACGAGAGGCATACGTTAAAAATATAGAGAGGCATACGTTAAAAATATAGAGAGGGCACACGTTAAAAATATAAAGAGGGCACATGTTTAACAATATTGAGAGGGGCGCACGTTAAAAATATAAAGAGAGGGACATATTAATAAAAAATATAAATAGGGGTACATGTTAAAAATAAAAGAGGCGCACATAACGTGTAATAATGAAGTGGCTGCGTGAGGGCTATGGAGGAGGCAAGCGTTAAAAATATATAGATCACATAATGAATTATTTAACATACAGAAAGTGGCTGAAGGGGTCAGCGAGAGTCACGCGTTAAAAATTAGTGATTAAATAAACAGGGAATTTTTAAACATGAGAAAACTGAGGGAGGGGGGGGGGGGGGTTGAGAAAAATAGTTTCTTAGTACTTAAAAAAAAACAATATGCCGGACCGTGACGCCGGCTATAATTTTATGTCTATTCTCTTGAGAATGCAGAATGTACTAAGAAACGCTGAGTCAGAGAGATACAGATACAGTTTCTACAGACACCAAGGAATATCACGTTACCTGGTGAGACTAAAGTAACAGTACTAGAACCTAACCCTACTGAAACAACGAGACAACACCATTTCGTATGTAATAGCCTACAATTCTCATGACGTTGGTAGTATGGTTAGCTCTCCTATTGCCTTTGACAAAAAATGACCATAACATCTACAATTGCAGTAGACATTCATAACAACCCACACATAAAAAAATTGGTTACAATGTAGAAATTATTTCAATTTTTTTAAAATGACATGGAGACGACGAAAACACTAAGCTCTCGTTTGGGATCTCTGTATACTCAACAGTTGGCGGCTGATATGACGCTATTGCGCCGGTCCGTTTATCTACCGTCCACCACACTATTCACTACGTCAAAGATAAGATAAAAACGAATTCGAATGCCACCGAGCAGCAAGCGAATACAACAGCGTATGAAATGTTCAGATTAGATTCCCGGTGTGATCAGCCACAAAGATAATCGCGACACTGCGTTTTTAAACTTGGTGTCAATGGTCGATTTAATTTTGTGTGTGTGTTATAGGCAGGGTTAAAATATGAAGGGGTTAACTGGCATTATATCCATTAAGACACGTGATTGAAACTTGGGTTAGGCGTTGTAGGGTTGAAGGGAAATATGAGGAGTTATTAAATATAAAGTACTTAACTGTACCTTAGGGGTAGGTTATGTAGAGTTTAAGTGAAGTACGAATGTGTTAACATAATGCCCATTAAGATATTTCAATAAAACATAAATGATGTAGATAATAAGTGAAGTATGAATGTATTAAAAACGACGACCATTCAGATACTTAATTGAAGCAGAGGATGCAGAGAATAAGTGAAGTATGAAGGTGTTTACACGACGTCCATTAAGACACATCATTGCAACATAGGGGTTGAAGATGCTGAGTTTATGCGGAGTGCTGTTGCAACAGGGGTAGAGTTTGAGTGTAGTAATGAAGGGGTTAACACAATGTGCATAACGATAGCCCAGTGAGAAGAAAAAAAAACGGTAGTAGGTAAAGTAGAGTTTAAGTAAAAAGGTTTACACTCCTATGAAACACGAAGGGGCTAACAGCAACACTCTCTAACGAGCAAAATACATCACCTCAATACCAAATCGCCTTAAACATTTCCTGATTACATCAAGCACTAGCTATTACACTGTGGATCCTATGACATTAATACCAATAGGAAAAGGTGGCTAATTAATGGCGTCTATAAAGGTATGTAACGAGACGATGTGATTACACCTCATTATATAACAACATTTAGTACTCGACAATAGGTACATATTTTTTTTTAATGGGGAAACACTATGTTAAAAGTCTATATTAAGAGCCTGATTTAAGTTAGCATGTATGAGAATGTAAGGATACCGATAAATGCTCGCTATATGCCTACACCAGAGGATAAAATGTATTTCTCATCTATAGCAAACAACATAAAAGGATCTATAAACAAACCCCCACAACTGGTACACAAGACAATAAATTTAAAAAACTACTAACCCGGAGCTGAGGTACATTCACTCTTCCGGCATATACCCCCCCCCCCCCCGGTCTCTAAAAACGATAGTTAAGGTTGACAGAGGTATCTTCCCCCCCCCCCCCCTCCACAGAACGATAGCGTGGCTTGGTTTACTTAGTCTGCGAGGGTTGACTTCCCAGAGTCGGCGTCTCGCAATGAACCAGGACCGACAAATGCCGAAAACACGAAACCCTACAATATTACGTATCCGTATTTGTAAACTTTATGTCCAGGAAATATTAATGTTTCAGTCAACAGAGTCCCGTCGAGATTTTCCATAGTGAGAATTATTGATTAACATTTGTGAACTAGATTATTGATTAACATCTGAGTACTAAAAGTTTACATGAACTGAGATACCTTAAATAACCGATAGAAAAGATGCGTAGAACCAAGAATATCCACATATACATGGATGAAATTATAAGACAAAAACACGGCCATCAATAAAAAAAATGGGATGTGAGCCCATAGCATCATGTCCGTATAAACTGTGCGGTAAGGAAGACAACCCATCACCAATACGAAATTCGCGGTAATCCAGAAGCCCTATCTATCCCTGGTCATCACCAATACGAAATGTGCTGTAATCCAGAAGCCCCAAATAAATTGTGATGTAACCCAGAAGCCCCATATAAAATAGTGCTGTTATCCAGAAGCCACATATGAATTATGCTATAATCCAGAAGCCCTCATCATAGGCCATACGAACGTAAACCAGAAGCCCCACCACCCATATAAATTGTGCTGTAATCCAGAAGCCCCATACAAATTGTGCTGTAATCCAGAAGCCCCATATAAATTGTGCTGTAATCCAGAAGCCCCATATAAATTGTGCTGTAATCCAGAAGCCCCATATAAATTGTGCTGTAATCCAGAAGCCCCATATAAATTATGCTGTAACCCAGAAGCCCCCATCATAGGCCATAAGAATGTATACTATACGTCCCACCACCCATATCATCTGTGCTGTGTACGACTGACAGCTGTGAACGATGCTTGAATCAGTGAGTGCCACACAAGCGTATATTTCCTCCACTTAGAACGTGGCAGGAGGCATGGAACCCTTAGCTACAGTTATAGAAATAACCACTGAGTGATAAACCCAAACCCCAAGCCCGTTGGTGAAATAACCTTAAACGGTCACTATATAAACCCAAACCCTAGACTAAATCATAACACAAACCGCATATATATATATATATATATATATATTCATGCATAAATATATATACACACATTCATACATACAGATATACATATTCATATATACATACACACACACACACACACATATATATATATATATAATATATATATATATATATATATATATATATATATATATATATATATATATATATATCCAACTAAATAACAAACCAAGGCCCACATTCAGCAAGCAGACCTACACTATATGTCAAAGCTTGTCTTAGTAAAACCGAAACCAGCTGAGCTGCAGCAGGATTTAAAGACGTACTTTAAACCGGACACAAAAGGGCCGATAGAGAAATGCCAGCGGGCGATCATTCACACGGTCAATTCATATAAAGTACAGACTGCCAGGGATGTAATGTTGTTTCATGATGTGTTGGTGAAAATGTAAACAAAAAATAATCGCATTGCAGGTTGAATATATACGGGAGAATTAAAAGCTTGTTTTTTTTTCAATACAACAGATAAAAGTTTCTTTCACTAAATCAATGTACGTGTCTGAATGGTAAAACGACAAATTACTAAAGTGTTTTTTAAACGCCGTGCTTTGGTTCAGTAGTGAAAGTGAAACTATTTTTTTTTTAAATGTCACGTGATCTGGTGTAGAGGACCGCATAAAATGCTGTTGGTACAAAACAAGCTGCTCGTACAAGTTCATGCGCACGATGGCAAGGGACACAACCGATAAAATTTTAGATCGCTCCCAGAGGAAAAACAATAGCTCAAAACAAAAAAAAACTGTGTTGTCAAACCTTTGAAATCTTTTTCATTCAACAAAATAACAAACAAAACAAAATAACCTTAAAAATGGGATAAACAATATTCTAAAAAACTTATATAACATACAAGATGCTGTTTTTTATGTAGAAAGTTTACTTTTAATTATTTTTGTTTTGTTAAATGTTTTTATGGATTGACAAACACCAAGGGTATTAACACAAACTAGCTGAAAATATTCTGTATATAAAAGGGACAAGAAGTCCCCTAAACAATTTTTACTTTTAGCAATTAGACGAAACTAATTTTCAGACATAAAAGTAAATATTGCAAACATAAAAAAAAATTGTGTTGTCAAAACTTTGAAATCCTTTTCATTCAACAAAATGACAAACAAAACAAAATAACCTTAATAATGGGATAAACAATATTCTAAAAAACTTATATAACATACAAGAATGCTGTTTTCTATTTAGAAAGTTTACTTTTAATTACTTTTGTTTTTAAAGGTTTTTATGCATTGACAAACACCAAGGGTATTAACACAAACTAGCTGAAAATATTCTGTATATAAAAGGGACAAGAAGTCCCCTAAACAATTTTTATTCTTAGCAATTAGATGAGACTAATTTTCAGACATAAAAGTAAATATTCCAAACAAAAGTGCATGATCTAAAAATCGCTGCGAAAGAAATATAGCTGCAAAATAATCTTTTAAAATTATATGTAAGATTTCAACAGTAGTTAGACAAGAGGCAGTCATAGGGATAATTTCAAGGTTAGGTGTCTGAGATGCTGACACAAAGGACCAAGGAAATTGGCTTAGCATTTGGAGGCATTTAGACAAGACTTCACTGTTGAGATTAAATTATGTTACCATTTGTCTTTTTTGTCTAGTCTTGTGTGCTGACAAGGACCTTAAACGACCATCGTACCAGTGATTGTCTTTAATTTGAGAGCAGATGAACGCTAACCCATTTTATTATTACTTAGCCTAGCTGAAATTGTCAGGAAAGTATCAAACGCAGACAAGTGGAGAGCCAGGTCAAAAAGTCAGTGTCAAGACAAGTGGAGAGCCAGGTCAAAAAGTCAGTGTCAGCAAATCCTGACACAACATACAGTATTTCTACCAGGGCAGTGAGGTGGTTGTATACAATATGATACAAGTTTACAAAGTACCACTCCTAAATCATCTTTCCTTTAAAAACCTTTAAATTTATGTTTATTTCTGATACTATTTTGCTACCCTTATTACAAGAAGCCACAAAAGCACAGAATTGTTTACTAGAAGCTGAAGAACACTTCTAGTAAATGTATTCACCTTCATATTCTGGTACTTTATCATCTTATTCTTATATATTTTTTATATACTGAAGCTTAAATTGCACAACTTTACGTTGACTAACAACTATTCAGAAACAATGTTATTGTTGTTCAGAAGTAAACATGACATGTAGATCTACATCTTTTTTTTTAATCCTTAAAATGAGTTTGTAATGTAATCAACAACATCAGTAAGATGAAAATAATAAGAGCTACTATAGAAGTGTAATTTAGTGATCAATTAGTTAATTGTACAGGGTCAATACATACTCAAAGTAGGGCAAGTCTAGAGAGGGTTGAGTGAAGATAATTTTTGTATCAGTCAAGGAAGAAAATTAAATTGAAAAGAAAACATAGGCTACATGAAATTCTAACTAGAGGGGAGACATGATGTATTGTGTATACCTCAAAACAGCCTGATAAGTGCACCAATAAATTAAATATTAGGCTACTTTTAGAGAGAGGGCAAACTTCTTTTTAATTTAACTAAGATATGGCATAACCCCCCCCCCCCCAACTTAATGTTTTATATGGGATGGTGTAAATGTTTGCAAACTGGCAGTGGCACATCCTAGTTCTACAACAATAACCAACTGATTGCTAAATGTAGAGTCAAAATATTGCTAGTTCTATAGTTAGTAAGTATTTAGGATACAGTTTAATAATTTATTTTACAAATACACTAGTTACAGTGTCATTATGCTGCACACATAGTGACATACAACACCACATTGCCAAATTTTGATAATAATAGAGTTGCAGCAGGAACAGGGTGGGCTACATCTAAGTGGATCATGTGATTTTACCTATGCCCACAACCTTCAACCAGGTATAGATCAAGATCCATGTATATTATCTAATAGATCTAGAATCTATGTTCTATTCTATTGCAATTGAATTATATATTTATATAATAGATCTAGATCTAATAACTACTGATATCTAGACTAGATCTATTAACCTAGCCAGGGATGCGCAATAAAATGCGTCGTTAGAATGACATTTTGAGTAAAAATGTGTGCATATTACAAGCATAGTCATTCAAATAATAGAGATCACATATTGAACGATGTTAAATTGGATTGGTCATAGGTAAACAAAGCATTTCTTTTCATGGGTGTTTCCTAACCTAGCACACTGGCCGTTCCACTCGAGCCCGCCTCGGCACAGAACGGTCAGCATGGCCGTTTGTTATGTCGGCCGCGGTGATCCCCTTGCCCTCAAAAAAATTACGCAGGAACAACATACGATAACAGTTCGTCTTACACCATGCACATGTTAAAATATTAGCCTAAGCATGTTTTAAATGAATTATAAACTATATTTATGTAATCAGTGTGTGCATTTTAACTAAATAAGAGCTAAATTGACGTTTGAAAACTAATGTGTGGCAGAGTTGTTGCTTTGCGCCATTTTTCCTCTGCACAGACCACGAGTCCACGTAGGCATGTTGCAAAAATTGCGATAATCAGGCTAAATTTACATCAGCGAGCTACAGATATACAAAATACAACTTCTAAAAGTGTTTGTGCTTACCTTTTGGACTTGAAGACATATCGTTCAGCTTTGCATTCAATGAATTATTCTTCAAAAACAACGGCGACCTACTAAATTAGTTGAAAACTGTCACATAGAAGGCCAAGGATAAAAATAGACTACCCGCACTACTTTAGGTCACGCATGCAGCACGGTACAAATGCCTGTTGCTATGTGTTGTTCGACGATTTGCTTCTGCTAACCTTTTAAACCACTAATGCATCTTCCGATTCTTTCAAAGTCAATGAAAATACACTTTATTAGTAAGCACAACCGAATAAATGGCCAGTGACCATTGACCTAGTTTAATTATTTATGGACTATTTAATGCGGATTGAGACCAGGGAAACCTGACCCATTTCCTGATAAAATGGAATGGAGGGTGCGAGTGAGAACGTTGCATAGCGAAAAGTAGCACAGAAAAACCCTTTGACCTTTGGTTGTCACTCATTAGAACCAAAGCACCCCAACCTATTTTTCGCGATTTTCAGGTCAATAATCTATTCCTGATCTTTTTTTAGTAGTGTACTCGGAAAATACCTAGATCTAGACTCCTGAGTTCTTTTTCCCATCGAATGCCGTTCTATAAAAGATATATATAAAAATCTATATTTTATTTTGTGTCTTGTTAAATGTAAAGAAAAGTATTCAAATGCCTATTAAATGTTTTTTAAAGTCCTTTTATTTATAGTTTGTTTTTTTAATTATTTAATAAAATAATAGCCATGCATTAAGAAAAGAATAGGCCATTACACTGTTTAAATATGTAGGCTTATATTCTTTATAATTCAAAATATATTCTTTGGTAACTTCATAATTAAATGTTATCATCAGAAGGAATTTTTTTGTGTTTGCTGTTTCTACTTTAATTATGTTATTGCAATAATTACTGTGTGTTAGCATCGTTATCGTGCATTTCATGTCACTGAATTTTTTTTTTCGAAAGGGGTAATCTATAAAAGACCTCACGGTTTTATTTTTTTCGACGATTTTACCTAGCGCCCGTCATTGTCCAAAAAAAAAAAATATAGCTCCCCTTCAAAATGACGTCACACCTACAGCCTACAACACACACCCTCGAAATTGCAGTTTTTATAGCTTGATTTATTTCAAAAATATTGAATGAGCTCGGCTAATTTGGGATTAATCAGTTTCTATTACAATTTACAAAGAACTTTTTTAAAAGTGAAAATGAAATAACGGCTGAAATTCAGTTTCTGCAGGGGCGTAGCAAAGGGGGGGGGGTGCTGACCGCACCGGGTGACACCATTTAGGGGGGTTACACCAAGGCAAAAAATAGCAAAATATATAGAGAAAAACTTAAGGGGGGTGCAAATCGAAAGTTTGAGTGGGGGGGGGGGTTGCAAATCGAAAACTTGAGGGGGGGGGGGGGTGCTAATCGAAGGTTTGAGGGGGTGCAAATCGAAAACTTGAAAGTTTGTCCCCGGGAAGGGTCCGCTACCCCTCTGGGGGTGACACCATTAAATGCCGCACCGGGTGACACCCGACCTCGCTACGCCACTGAGTTTCTGACATTACTTTTTAGCGCAATTTCCATACTGGCGATTGCATTTAATAATGCGTCATTTCTGGATGGATGGATGGATGGATGGATGTGTGTCCGCAGCTTTAAGTCGTATCTCCTCCTCAACGAAGGAATATCGAGGACTAGTTCCAAAGCAAATATGTTAAGCAAGTTCCGAGGATGATAGTGGGCCAAAAAAAAATCCCGGAATTCCTTCCTGGATTTCCCGGAAAAGCCAAAAAACCTCGAACAAATGCAGTTTTTGGTCCATATCTCGGCAACCAGACATTTTAGCGACTTGAAACATTTACCAATCGGTTCCTGCCATAATTTAGACCAATATTGCCGAAGAAAGTTTTCAAAAATATCCTTTCGTTCGGTCACAAAAGATTAATTAAGAACATTTAAACTGAGCATCGTGTAGGCCTAGGATGATATTTACTACTTTTTTAAACAGAGCATCTTGTAGGCCTACTCGTTAAAATAAAACTATTTCCGTTGATATAGGTTAATATAGTTGTCTTTTTTTTTACTTATTAATTCAAACGTTATTTTGTACCCTATTAATTTATTTATAATTTAAAAAATTAATTCAGGAAATTGCGCTTAAATTGTCACTAGACTTTTTATTAACTTGTTTTAATGTTAGAGTCTCGTCGCACTATCTGAACACAACGCCCCCTCCATCATACATCATCACAAATTTACGAACCACCAGCCCCTAAGAGGTTGACATCATGAACGACCCCAAAGGTTTTTTTTAGATATATTAGGTTAGACCAGAGGCGTAGCGACCCCTCTCAGTGCCCGGGGACAAACTTTCAATTTGGCGCCCCCTCCCCTCCCCCCCCCCCCCCATATATGTTGTTAACTTATGCTGATAATTCCCAAAATTGTTATAGAAGCCTATTAGAAAATAGTTAGTCCTATTTTAGGCTGGGCTACACAACGATGGTACGCAAATCTCAATAATGGCGTCACTTGGGGGTGCCAAACGCAGCAGCAGATGCTATCTAAATGGAGAACGACTAGTTTCTTTCAGACTTTTTTCTCCTAGGGGAGTGGGGGACACTTGAAATTTTCGGCGGAGGGGTACTGATACTGGTAAAAGTATATATTTTCTATAATAATTATATAATAATTATATTTCATTCGGGGGTGGGGGGCGGAAGACGAAGATATGCCTAAAAGAAACGCTCAGAACGGCGAATATGACTAACACGATGTTGCACACTTTGTGACAATGGGAAGGGGGGAATTTTAAAAAGAAGCTAAAAGAACTTGTATTTACTAAAGGGCGCCCCACCCCCCCACATTATTTACATTCAAACTTGTTTGGCCTAAATTTTGATTAATTTTAAACTTGATCTCACAAACATTAGTTGAACTTAATTGTAGCGATCATAGAAAATGTGTAAAACCTGTTTTCTTTGTCGAATGTCTAAATAGGAATTGACGAAATCTGAAACCCACTATAGAGTCTGAGCAATTATTTCCATATTATAACAAGGTAACTCATTTTTTTTAGTAATAGTTACCATGCGGGTGGTACGGGTTCGAGATAAGTGGCGTAGCGAGGTCGGGTGTCACCCGGTGCGGCACTTAACCCTTTATTTACGGAATTATGTTCTGAATGAGATTTTTACTTAAACAATGTGTTACTCTATTGCTTTTGGCACATTCAAAGCATATGTCGAAGGAAATTTCGTTTCATAATTTTTTAATGGCCCAAACAGATATTGGTACTTATAAGTACCGTCAGTAATCTAGGACATTTTTTTTTTCAAAATTTTTTTTTTACAAAACAGGAAAAAAACTATACAATTTATTAACTAATAACATGGCAATCATCATAACAATCACATTTTGTAAGTTTCACACATAGATACAGCACATAAGTATATTTTGAGTACGATTTTTACTGGATTTTCTATCGGAACACATCTTAGACCTCATACACATAGCAAAAGTAGTCGACATGTCATCAGAGTTTCTTCCAGGTATCTCTTCGGGGGAGGGGGGGGGGGTCGGGGGGGGCTAAGTCCCCCCCCCCCCGAAAATTTTTTACCGCCCCCCGAATGAAATGAAATGTATTTAATTTATCTAGAACATATATACTTTTAACAGTGTCCGCCCCCCCCCCCCCCCCCCCGAAGAAAGTCTACCCGCCCCCCCCCCCCGGAAATTTCAAGTGCCCCCCCCCCCCCGGAGAAAAAGTCTGGAAGAAACACTGCATGTCATGCTCCCTTAATCTTGTCTGTGGTCTTTCTGGTGTATCAACGGTTGCCAGAATGAATAAGCTTTTGCTTGAAGCTTCCAATAACTAGTACAATGAGCCGCATAAACAAACAAAAGCCTAGTCATTCAGCACACAACTACTAGTAATACTAGTATAATTGTAGCCTACTAGAATGTTATGACAAGTCTACACTACAGTGCAAAGTACATAAATAGAAGTTAGCTCAATGTGTTTAGGATAGCCGTAGTGGATTACTCTTTTCTGTTTGCTGATTTAAATTTACCTTATAGATCTATACTATATGCAAAAGTATGGACTATTACTAGTCTACAGGTATACATTACGTAAATGCTAGTTATTGTTGGCAAGACAGTTTATTGCAGTAAATATAACTAACAAATTAAATCTTATTACTAGAACTAGGCCTTTGGTATACAATTGCAGTATACAAAACCTTGTAAACGAGCCTGCAACTGATACCTTTATTCTTGTTATTTTTTACTACTAGAAATTAACATGTAATTACAATATTTCTTAGGTAAACCTTATGCAAACCTTCTTATAAATGTGTAAATATCATTTTTTGAGTAAATTTTTCGATAATTTATTATCAAGACAATATTTATGTAACTCCACCTAACAAATCTGCCATTTTCTAAAAATCCTAAAAAAAATGACCGTGTGCCCTGACGGTACTTATAAGTCCACTTGTAAACATCGATCTAATACAAAGACAATTTGATTAAAAGTGTATAACTAGAAGTTAAACGCGTTTGCCTGACTATTGAAGGTGCCAATAAAAAATATTTGGGGTTGAAAACTTGAAAAATA